>NW_017723019.1:175897-185187 GCF_001865875.1 Lupinus angustifolius
GATGTAATCTTACCTTACTAGTACCCAACATCCTCCATTGAAGAGAAGGAGAAATCATAAAATCCTTTACCCAGGGAGACGACACTCCATTTACGTACCATGTTCCACAACTCATAGAGTTTAGCTTTGAGATAAGTGAACTTCATCGGGGGATCTCCTTTGGAGAGGATGAGATGACCATGTAAGTGAGTTTTGCATCTCTGCAAACCAATTTGATAGTCTGCTTCAGAGATCTTAGTAGTGATTGCATCACCCTTAATACAAGGTAGTGGCAACTAAGAAATGGTGAAATGATCAGAACCTTTCAAGGCCTGAGCAAATGATTTTGGAGGTGTTGATTCTGAAACCTTATCTTTCATTATGTTATTAGTGGAATCTTCAACTCCACTGAGGAAGTTCCAGGAAATCAAGGGCTTCTGAGTCACAAGGCCATTGGTTAACGATCTAGGAATGATGGAGTGCAACTCTGCCAAAGCTTCTCTCTCCTTATTTTTCAGATAAGGCAATATATCAAATCAGATAAGATAATATATTCCAAAATAAATTTGGTTAATTGAAATGCATTTTTTTTAGAGAATATTGGTTTCATATATGTTATGATAAATTATGTTGTTGTATATTTAAAGATTATTAAAATTTAAGAATTCTAATTCCGATTCATTGGACAAAAAAGTTACAAAATTTATTTTGTTTTGTGATAAAATAACTCAAATTCAAATATTTGTGATCATTAAAAAATCAGAATATTTATTTACTTATCTATTTGGTTACCAATTATTGATATTATTTATAAATAACAATATCATTTAAGTTTCAAAATAATATATTTTATGAAATATTGTTATTCAATTTTTAAGGTAAGATCATGTGGTGTAAGTGCCATTATGATATTCAATATTTTGTTATTCAAAATTTAGTTTTTAACCAGCTGTAAACAAATACTCATAGATAAAGAAATAATAAAATAATTAACACTTCATGCACGATTAAAAATATTAGTATAATAATATATTATACTATTGATTTTTCCTACTTTCCTTAAATGTTTATTTAATATTAGTAAAATATTACAAAATGATTAAATGATGTAACTAAATTAATATAGTTTGACTAAAATACTCATATTTATTTTTATATATTTTTCATAATTAAGAAACACAAAAATGAAATGAAAAGAGAATAAAATAAATAGGAGTATAATTGAAATATAATTTACAATTAGATCTCAAGTTTCCAAAATAAAGGCATTTACAACAAAATGAAAAGGCCAAAACTTAAGATATATATATATATATAACTAAACTTATTTTAGATTCTTAAATTTTTCCAAATAATTTTTATCAGTCAGATATGAAATCTAGTATATGATTAACTTAAAGCTTGGGATTCCAAAAAGTTATGTCGGAGTTATTGTTTAAAGGCGATCCGTATTATCTCCAAAGGATTGTAAGTCGGTTTGGGAGGGTGGCATATATTGTAAAAAACATTCGACATCTTCTTGAGGAGGATTGGAATGTAGAGTTTTATCATATATGACGAGAGGTAGCATGTTAGCCAACTTCCTGTCCAAAATTAGTCAGGGCAATACTTATGATATGAGAATTTGGGACTCTTAAAGGTCATAGAGGCTGCTCATATCTTCAATATAGACCTCTTAGCAATATTAAATGATGCTAACATTTTAATCTTATATTATTTGTAAACTTTCAAGGAGAAGGAACTGCTTTCTAATTTTATATTTCACAAATTTGTGGCATATCAATGGAGAGTTTAAATAGATATATGAGAGTGTTGATAACAAGAAAATAATGTGTTCAGTAAATGCTGAATTCTGTTTTCAATGTTTATTACATACTCATTTTATATATCTTATAAAATCATTTGTTGATGTGATCATTCATTTCAATTTAACTAATTTTTAATATTTATGGATCCAAATACAATAAGTTTAGGTATCATAATCATATGCTACCCACACCTTACATTATCTTGAAGAGAATGATAATAATTGTCGTAAACATATTGTTTAATGAAGTAAAACAAGTTGTTTTGTACGAGAATGTTGTTTTTACATAACCATTATTTTTTTGGTATTAACCAAGGGTAAACAACTAATCCTATTTTGTCGAACCCTTTTTAAACATAAACCTTACCATTAAGTGTCGCCATGAGGGATGAATCCTAAATTTGACCTTGAACTAAACCTGGTTATCCATTTGAGCCTTACACCTTACTCCATTGAACCAAATCTTCTTTGGCAAACACAATGTGTATTCAACAAAACTAGCTTCATAGCATTAAATTCTAACATGTTTGTAATACATCTATGTTTGTAACTATTAAAGTAGTTAGAAGCTTGTCAATATATAGGTAGATTATTGGATTAGCATTGTTCAATAATACTAGTTGTTGAATTAGATGAAATTTGTAAAATGATTAAAAATGGCGTAGAATATTTTTTTGCTTATTCATTATTTATTTTATAATTATTAATGATTTTATAAAAAAAATTATACTAAAATAAATAATTAATAATAATTTGATATTTTTTTGTTAAATTTATAATTATTTATTTCATTATCAATAACTATGAAATTTTGTAGAATTATTAGTCATTATTTCTACTAGTTATTAGTTATTCATGTATTTAGTTATTTATATTAAAATAGGCATCTAGTTTAGTGAAATTGATATAATTTGATGAATTTTAACAGACTGAAATTGACCAATGAATTATTGAAAACTCTTATCATTTTCTAAAGCTATTTCAACTATTATTTTTCTAAAAGTTAGCTTTCAAATTATATAAACTTCATTTTTAAAAGCTACCAGCATTATTCAATTTTTTGTTCGCTGAGCGATTCTAGTTACTTCTAACCGAGTAAAATAGTTACAAATTAATGGAAAGCTAAAAACTTGGGTACTAAATAGAGCCACACAACTTGGTTCTATAAAACTAGCTTATACCTTATACGCGTGAGCTTATAGTTCTGTATATATCAATTGTAAGGATGGCGATGTGATAGAATAGGTATGAGTAATGTTTTCTCGTACTCATACCTGTACTACATATCGGTAGCAACATATGTAACGATTATTCGTGGAATCCAATAAATTTTTAAATTTAAATATATATTTTATAATAATAAATATATAACAATTATTACATGAATAATAAGTTTTATGTGCATGTTAAATTTATTATCATATTTCACTCACTAAAACTCATCATAAAATAAAAAAATAGAAAAGATAATTTACAATTAAAAAACAAAAAAAAAGTGTAATATATATTATTTGATTAAAAATAAATTTATAAATACGCAGGTGAAGAGTTTGTATATTTCCTTGAGTTAGCAGCAAGAGATACATTTGTATATATAGGATTGTAGGATCCTTTTGGTAATTAATTTGATCCTACAAACTAGGAAGAGATGCCAATCAATCCAGGCTGAAATCAAGCTATCATAAACTATGGTGAATCATTGGCTGTAAAGTGTGCAGAGAAATCTGTGGAAAATCATTACCTAATTGTTGCATGAATCTTGGTTATCTATTATGCCCCATCAAGATGGTGTCACCATTAGTGACAGCGAGCTTGATACGCAGAGGAACAAACCGAGCTCGGGATAGGGGCTTTGTGAGTATATAGCAAGTTGATCCTTGGTCGAAATGTGTGAGACTCTGATTTTGCTGAGATGTACCAGTTGGCGAACAAAGTGGTAGTACAATGCAATATGTTTCATGCATGAAAAACATGGGTTTTGCACTTAGGTATGTTGCACCGATGTTGTCACAGAACACTGTAGGTGTTGGAATTGATATTGTAAGTTCCCCAAGTAGGTGCAGTAACCACATGACCTTTGTTAAAGTAGTCGCAACATATCGATATTCAACTTCAGTAGATGATCGTGTCACTGTCCTTTGACGCTTTGATAGCCAAGACACGAGATTCCCACCAAAATAAATGACAAAGGCAGACGTGGAAGTCCTGTCATCCAAATTGCCACCCCAATCCGCATCACTGAAAGCATGTAGATGCAGATGAGATGGTTTCTTGAGTTGTAAGCCAAAGTTGAATGTAAGCTTGAGATAGCGAAGGATACGTTTCAGTTGCTGAAAGTGGTTTTGAGTGGGTTGATGCATGAATTTAGACAACTTGCTGATGGCAAAGGAGAGATCGGGACAAGTAAGGGTCAAATACTGTAATGCTCTTATAATTGCACGAAACAATTTTGCATCAGCAGGGGTTGATCCATCAAGCAGTTTGAGAGGAGTTGTTGTGCATAATGGGGTTCTAGTAGGTTTGGCTCCAGCCATATTGTATTTGTCCAAAATGTCACGAATGTAACCATGTTGTATGAGGAACAAACCGCCTGCAACTTGGATAAGTTCAATGCCCAAAAAGTAGTGAGGATATCCTAGATATTTGAGGGAGAAGACATTGGATAAGTTGGCCATGAATTGCTGCATGAATGGAGCATTGTTGCCTGTCAATAGGAGATTATCCACATACACTAGAAGGAATGCTTGGACACCATTGTTGTTGTAGATGAATAAGGAAGTGTCACTGAGACTTGTGGTGAAGCCAGTGGTGAGGAAAAAATTCTTGAAGGAATTATACCAAGCACGGGGTGCCTGTCTCAAGCCACAGATTGCTTTTTGCAACTTACAAACATGTGTGGGCAGATCGTTGTGGACAAAACCAGGTGGTTGTTGCATGTATAGATCTTCAACCAAAGCACCTTGCAAGAAGGTATTATTAATATCCAATTGATGTATCGACCAGCCATGGTATAAGGCAATGGTTAGAACAACTTTGATTGTTTGTGGTTTGACTACGGGGGAGAATGTTTCTTTGAAGTCAAGTCCAGGTGTTTGATTAAATCCTTTGGCAACAAATCGTGCCTTATATCTGTCAATACGACCATCGAGGTGTCTCTTAATACGGAAAAGCCATTTTCAAGCAACAACATTTTGGGCTTCAGTCCTTGGAACCAATTTCCAAGTACCATTGTTTAGAAGAGCATCAAAATTTGTAGAGCATGCCAACCTCCAATGAGGGATTTTTAGTGCTTGGATCACTGTTGTAGGTTCAAGGTTATCAGGGGGAGTGTGTTTGGAGGCTCTTAGGAATGTCTTTGGCTTGAAAATGTTATTTTTAGACCTGGTTGTCATGAAATGGCTGCTGGTATGGGGAGTTTGGCAAGTTCTGGAGAGGGGTGAGTGTCCTGAGTTGAGGTGTAGTTAGAGGATGAAGCAGGGTCTATGGTGAGGTGAGGAAGAGTTGGTGGTGGGATGGATGATTGAGGGGATAATGAGTCAGTTGCCACAGGGTCAAGGGGTGAATTAGACCTAAGTGATGGTGGGTTGGTAGTTGGAACAGTTGAGCTAGGGAGGACTTGAATAAGAGATGGCAGAATGGGAGGATGTGTATGAGGAAGGGTAGTAGTGGTGGGGGATGTAGTGAGAGTCATATAAGGAAAGGAATCTTCAATGAACTGGACATGTCTAGAAGTATACACCCTGTTGCATATAGGTTCAAGACATAAGTATGCATGCTGAGAGGTAGAGTATCCCATGAAGAGACACTGAACTGACCTGGGTTGGAGTTTGTTGGTAGTATAAGGTCGTAGCCATGGGAAGAATAAGCAGCCAAATGAATAAATCTTATTGTAGTTAGGTGCTTTTTGGAACAGAGATGTGAAGGGGATTTGCATGTTTATTGTTGATGTAGGCATCCTATTAATCAGGTATACTGCTGTTTGAAATGCATATGACCAGAACTTGGCTGGTAATGTGACATGGTGCAATAAGGCTCGTCCTGTTTCAACTATGTGTCTATGCCTTCTCTCAGCAGTGCCATCTACTTCAGGTGCGTGAGGAGGAGTTGTTAAATGAGAAATGTCATTTGTAGCTAGAAATTTGTTAAGTTTGACAAAGTCACCACCATTATCCGAAAAGAAGGAAACTATTGGAAGATTGAAAAACTTTTCAACTAGGGACTTGAATTGAATAAATATGGAGAAGACATCAGATTTATTTTTCATAGGGTAGAGCCATACAAATTTGGAAAAGTGATCAACAAATACTAAGTAATAGAGGTAGCCATCTATTGATCTAACTGGTGTTGGCCCCCAAACATCAGAATAAAGAAGCTCTAATGGTCTACTACTAGTCAGGTGATGACTTGAAAAAGGCAACTTGTGACTCTTAGCACAATAACAGGAGTTGCATTCATGTAATGCAGAGGGCTTTATTGGTATGTTGTGATGGGCAGCCATGTGTTGAATTATTTTTGATGATGGACGTGCTAGTTTGTGATGTCATGTTGACAGAAGGTCGAGGTCTAGTCTTTTTAGGATAACCATTAATCCTATAGCATTTCTTGGCAATATGTCCAGGTTTTTCACAATACTGGCACACAACCTGATTGTCTGACGAGTAATTAGGAGCATAATTTCGGCCTGATATCTGCTGTTTTTGTCTTTGTGACCCTCTATAGCGATGGACTAAATTAGCAGTGGCAAGCAACAAATCAGCTGGATTGCCTTGGTCACGAGACAAAAGTGTCTCGAGGTCCATGAGTTTCTCATGTAGATCTGCATCAGTGACTGGTGTTTCCCTACTACAAAGAGCAACATAGATGTCTTTGTATTCACTACTTAAGCCATTTAAAGTGTGAATTACCAGATTCGTATTGTCAAGGGGGTGATCAATGATGGATAGTTCATCTGCTATAGCCTTGATGCCTTGAAGATAGGTTGCCATAGTCTGATTACCCTTGGTGAATGTAGTGATACGTTGTTTTAGGGCCATGACTCGAACTCTTGATCTACTGGCATACATGGTTTTAAGTGTATCCCATGCTTGTTGAGCAGTTTGGAAAGTGCCAAGGTGTGTGACCATGGTTGTAGCCACTGAAGAAATAATGGCATATAAGAGGAGTTGGTCCTAACGAACCTAGTGAGCGAAGGCGGGATTAAGAGCAGTTTCATTCGTCTCCAACACCTTGGGGGACATGGGAAACTGCCATCAATATAACCCATAAGGTCATACCCTGTTAACAGGGATAAGAACTGAAGACGCCAAGCTGGATAGTTGGCTCCATCCAATTTGATGTATAATTGAGAACCAACATTGAGAGCAATAAGCTTATCAACAGAGTTGGTGAAGGAATTGTTTGGGATGAGATTGGTTTCAGATGATGAACTCATTCTCTTTGGAAGCAGAAACAATGATAGGATCAGAGAAAAAAAATGTTGTTATGCTTAAGTAGCTCTTGATACCATGAAGAGTTTGTATATTTCATTGAGTTAGCAGCAAGAGATACATTTGTATATATAGGATTGTAGGATCCTTTTGGTAATTAATTTGATCCTACAAACTAGGAAGAGATGCCAATCAATCCAAGCTGAAATCAAGCTATCATTAACTATGGTGAATCGTTAGCTGTAAAGTGTGCAGAGAAATCTATGGAGAATCATTGCCTAATTGTTGCATGAATCTTGGTTATCTTTTAGCGGGTACTCGTAGGTTGGGTATCATGATATTCATTCTCACTCATAAGCTATTTTATGGGTATTCGTCGTAAGTGTTTTAGTAAGTACATGTTAGACAAATATTTTTGTCATCCCTGATCTATTAAATTAGAGTTGTTTGCTAATACTAGTTATGGAACTAATTATTTTTTTGTTAAATCGCTAAAAAAGATATATAATATTTATTTAATTATTTTATAATTATTCATTAGAGTAATTCAATACGAAGATAAGTAAACAAATAATTATTAGTACTTTAATAAAATTATTAGCCAAACTATATTTATTTATTTAGTTCTAACTAATTTGAAAATAATACTAAGTAATTATTTATAATCTCTTAATGTTTTTTGAAAAATTAGGCAAAATATCTTTCTAAAATCTACCTTTCAAATCTACCAACCTATTTTAAATGCTAAAAGTTTCGTTCACTTTTTGTTCATCTAATGACTCTAATAGCTTGTTCACTAGATCAAAAGACTACAAGCTACATGAAAATTGACATGTTTTCTTCTTAGTATGACAAAACTAGTTTGTAACTCTAATTTTGTAGCATGTAAATATGAGTTTATAGTGGTAAGCTTATAATAATGAAGGAAACCGGAAGCTTGTAATTTTGTATGTAACTTATCATAGAGTTATTCAGTAAAACTAGTTTTTCAGACTATAATAAATTAGAAATAAATGACTAAAAAATACATACAATATTTAATTAATTACTAATCATGTATTTAATCATTTATTAATTAATAATTATATGTTTCTGTAATTAAAATCTTAAATAACGTTAAAATAAAAGTTTCATTATTTTATTTAATATTTTACTATATATATTTAGCTATTTTATTTATAATTAATAAAATAACTAAATATATATAAAGTATATATGAGTCTATAGCGTGTAAATAAGAACTTCTAGTGGTAAGCTTATAACAATAAAGGTAATTATAAGTTTATAATTGTGTATGTAACTTATTGAACTTAAAACTAGTTTTTAAAATATATTAAATTTGAAAAAAAAATAGCTAGAAAGTACATACAGTATTATTTATTAATTATTTAATAATTAATAATTATATGTTTATGTAATTAAAATCTAAATAATATTAAAATAAAATGTCCATTATTTTATTTAGTACTTTACTTTATATATTCAGGAATTAATAAAATAACTAAATATATAAAGTAAATATGAGTGTGGAGCGTGTAAATATGAGCTTCTTTTTTTTTTTTAAGCAAGGGGCTTAGCCCATAATAGATTAATAAGTTGGAAACATACAAGATTAGTTTACAAACCTATAGGAAGGTAATTGAATACTATTCCTATACAAATGAGGAATCACTAAAGAAGGTGGATGAGTCCACCAAGTGTAGCAATTATGATCAATGCCCAAGTTTGCCAATAAATCAGCACATTGGTTTCCCTCCCTGTAGATTGGTTTCCCTCCCTGTAGATGTGTGTTATCCAGCAATCCATGGAAGACAAGAGCATCTTACATGACCTCCAAGTTGACATTAATTTCCAAGGGATCACCATAGTGCCTAGGAGAATTTTTGTGACCAACAATGAGTCACATTCTAACCAAATTGTGTGCCATCCCATGCTGTGAGCCTTTTGGATTGCTAAAAAGGCTGAAGAAAGCTCAGCATAGAGAGCATCATGTATGCCAAAATAGGTAGAGAAAGCACCCATGAACAAGCCATTATGATCCCTGAAAATTCCTCCCCCTCCAGCATGCCCTGGATGGC
>NW_017723019.1:185287-185802 GCF_001865875.1 Lupinus angustifolius
GCAGAAGATGTGTCTATAGAGATTTGGAGTTGATTGTTCAACCAATCCCAGATTGCAGAAGCAAAGGAGCATGAGAGAAATAGGTGTTGAGATGATTCAACTTGGACATGACAAAGATTGCATTTAGAAGCTAAAATGCATCCTCTAGCTTGTAGGTTCTCATCTGAGGGCATTTTGTTGTTTAGAAGCCTCCAAAGGGTGAAGGATTTTGAGGGAGGGATGGATCTAGACCAGATGAGCTTGCACCACGGCCTTGAATCAGAAGAAGGCATGATGCTCTTGTAGGCATCCTTGAGAGAGAGAGAGAGAACCATCAGTAGAGTCTGTCCAGAAGATTCTATCTTTGTAATTAGATAGCTTAGTGCTGCAAATGCTAGAAGCAACTTCTGGAAACTTTTCAAACAACTCCTGAGGAATGGTCCAGGCATTATTTGCAGAGAAATCAGCCACTGAACTGATTAGCTTAGGATGAATATGATCAGGAATGTTAAGGAGATCCACTATAGGACTTCCTA
>NW_017723019.1:185902-189263 GCF_001865875.1 Lupinus angustifolius
ACAGGTTGCTTTTGATTCCAGGCCATATTGATGATTTGAAGTACTTTTTGATTGACCAATAATAACCAAACCTTTCCCTAAAGAAAGAAGCCCACTGTTGGTTAGAACTAAGCATATTCCAGGCCAGTTTAATGAGAGAGGCTTGGTTGATTTTCTTTATGGATCTCAGGCCAAGCCCTCCAGCTTTTTTAGGAATGCAAATTTTAGTCCAAGCCACTATGACAATCTTCCTGGTTTTGGTATCCCCTGGCCAGATGAAATTCCTTATGCTAGAGTCAACTTCTTTGAGCAATTGAGCAGGCCAAGCATAGATGTGGAAGGAGTACAGCATCATACTTTGGATGACAGATCTAACCAATTCCACCCTTCCCATTATTGATAGCAAAGAACCTTTCCAAGCAGCAAGCTTGTTAATGATCCTATCAGCCAAAGGTTGCAGATGAATCCTTCTAGGCTTGCCTATAAACAGGGGAACTCCCAGGTAAGTGACAGGGAGGTTACCTCTATTGAAACCCAACCAATCCTTAAGATTGTTGATCTTTCTAGCAGAGGCATTTTGAGTGTAGAACTTGCATTTATTTAAGTTCATACACTGTCCAGAAACTTGAGCATAATCACAGAACAAGGATTTTAGAGCAAGAATTTCCTTTTTGACTCCTCTGCAGAATATGAAAACATCATCTGCATAGAGGACATGAGAGGTTGTGCATAGGTTTCTTGGACCCTTTATGGAAGAAATTCCTCACAGAGATTAGAAATTCCTCTGCTTAGAACATCTTCAGCAAGGCAGAACAGAAGAGGAGAGAGTGGATCACCTTGCCTAACACCCCTGCTACAATTAAAGAAACCATAGCTTTTACCATTGATTACTACAGAGAGCTTAGCAGAATGCATTATAGAGTTGATCCAGGAGATGAACTTTCCACCAAAACCAAAAGCAGATAGAGTATCAGCCAGAAATTTCCAGTCTAAAGTATCAAAAGCCTTTGTTATATCCAATTTTAGAGCCAAATTCCCCCCAAAAACTTTGTGATCAAGAAGATTTATTGCTTCAGAAGCACAATAGATGCAGTCTTGAATGGATCTATCTTTTATGAAACCTCTTTGATTAGGAGAAATTATTCTTGCAGCTATCATGGACAGTCTATCAGCCAGAATTTTTGTGATAATTTTGAATTGGAAGTTTGCCAAAGCAATAGGTCTATAGTCCTCAATTCTCTCAGCATTTGCAGCCTTAGGAACCAGCACCACATTATTGGAGTTGAGGTTAGGCAAGATCCAACCATGCTTAAAAAACTGAAGCACAGAATTGCAAACATCCAAGCCAACAATGTCCCAATAGTGCTGGTAAAAGCATCCACCAAAACCATCAGGACCTGGGGCACCATTACCATTCATAGCAAACACAGCCCCTTTAATTTCATCCACAGAGGGATCCTTGACAAGCATATAGTTCTCATCATCAGTGACCATGTTGGGAATTACATCTACAATTAAAGAGTTGGCAGAAGTTGCATTAGGACTAGAAAAAAGATCAACAAAGTAATTGAGGGCATGATTAGCAATATCCTCCTGGTTAGATAGGATGACTTCATTGTGCCTTAGCAAATTCATAGATTTAGCCACTTGTCTGATTTTGGTAATTCTGTGAAAGAAGGCAGTGTTTCTATCACCCTGAGTATGCCAATTGATTCTAGACTTTTCTCTCCAAAACTCTTCTTCCATTCCAAGCACCTTCAGAAGGTTTCTTTGGGCAATGACTTCCTCATCAAGCAACATTTGCATATCCTCATGGTTATGCTGCAAGTCATTGATACAAGTTTGGATGGTTTCAACTTCCATCATTGCATCTTTCATTCTTTGGTGTATGTTGCCGAAGACCTCTCTATTCCAGACTTTAAGAGCTGATTTTAATCTTCTCAATTTCGAAGATAAAACATACATAGGACAACCAAGCACCACTCCATTCCAAGATGCCTCAGTTTGCAATTGGAGTGCTGCATCCACATAGACTGGAATCTAAAAGAGGTAGCTCTATCAATACTGTAAGAACTGCAATTAAGGAGGATTGGATTGTGATCAGAGGAGACTCTAGGTAAAGTGCAACAAGAGACCTGGTTCCAAGCATTGAGCCAGCCCTCATTACAAATTGCTCTATCCAACCTCTTTTCAGTAAGGGCATCCCCCCTTCTTTTGTTAGACCAAGTGAAGTCAGAGCCTCTGGTGCTAAGATGGATTAAATTCTCTCTATCAGAAAACTCCTTGAAGTCAATAATAGGGATTCTAGCTGGAATTGTAGAACCTTTATGCTCATGAGAACCCATGATGGCATTAAAATCACCCACAAAACACCAGGGACCAGTAAAGGAGGAAAGCAGGATGCTCAAGTCATCCCAAAGCTTCCTTCTAACCAAGTAGTTGGTGTGAGCATATATAGCAGCAAAGTTGAAAGTTATGCTGTTAAGAGTCATGGAGACTGAGATGAGTTGGTCAGTGCAACCAAGGACTAGAGGATCAACATTTTTATTGCATAGACCCCATAAGCTAGGAATCATGTTGTGCCTTTTATTAACTATAAATAGCTTGAGATTCATTTGAGACCAATAGGAAGGATGAATCTCATTGAAATCCACCTTTGGCTCAGCAATAAACAGAAGGTCTGGTTTGTTTGCTAGGACCAAATTTTTAAGAACCAACCTAGTGTTGAGGTTACCAATTCCCCTGCAATTCCAGAATATGGTATTCATTTAGATGTGTGTAGGTATCCACCCCTTCGGGTATAGTGAACCTTGCCCTGACCACTCCTTCTCTTTTGTTTCCTTTTTTGAGACTTGGATACCACCTCAGTGAAGGCACCCTCATTTTCCACCTCTTCCTCAGCTTCTTCAACCTCATTAGCCCATAGTTTACCAACTATTCTCATGTCATTCACTGCATTGAGATTTTCCATATCCTCCAAAGGCAGCACTGAAAATTCATTCTCAGCTTCATTGTTATCCATAGCCAACTCTGTTTCTGGTGCTGGCTTATCAATTTCCAGAGATTCTAAAGTGTCTCTAACTTGTGTGACTTCCAATTCCTCCTCTGAGGAGTCCATGTCTACCTGAGGCATGACCCTGATAGGACTAGGAAGAGTATCATTAACATCCATGTTTAGATTGATGACCAAATCATTAACTCTCAAAGGAATCTCTTTAGCTTGAGATGAATCTTTCTGAGAAATCTGCTTTTTCTCAGGCTTTTTAGGAACTTCATTGTCCTTCTTCCTTCTGCAGTTTGATATCAAATGGCCTATTGATTGGCAACCTGAACAGAAATCTGGAAGGTTTTCATATTCAATCCCTACAAAAAAAGCATACCC
>NW_017723019.1:189363-190361 GCF_001865875.1 Lupinus angustifolius
AGAGTTGTGAGCTTGGCTTTCAGATCCACATACTTTAATGGAGTGTCACCCTTTGAAAGAATGATCCTACCGTGCAGGTGGTTTTTACACCTTTGGAGACCTTCTTGATAGTCCTCCTCTGGTATTTTGATTGCTATAGCATCTCCCTTAAGGCACGGTTGAGGGAGTTGAGAGACTGAGATGTTGCAAGAGTTTTTGACAGCTTGAGCAAAGGTCTTCCTCGTGTGTGAAGGAGGAGCTTGTGTTTCATTTGTGCATTGAGAATCAGAAAGGAAAGACCATGGGACAAAGTTTTCAGCTGGCATTGTGTAGAAGAAAGAAGCAGAACAAGGTCCAAGAAAGCTGGAGAGATCTCCCAGAACCTTGGAGATGAGTTCCAAGAAAGTTGGAGCTCAAGATTTTGTGGTCAAAGCCCTAGCAGAGGCATTTTCCATACCATATGAGCTTCTAGTGGTAAGCTTACAACAATAAAGGTAATTAGAAGATTATAATTGCGTATATAACTTATAAACTATATTTATTCGGTAAAACTATTTTTTAATTTTATTAAATTTGAAATATTGACTAGAAATTATATATAATATTTATTTATTATTAAATTATTTTATCATTTATTTAATTATTTATAAATTAATAACTATATGTTTGCGTAATTAAAATCTTAAATAATATTAAAATAAAATTTTCATTATTTCGTTTAATATTTTACTTTATATATTTATTTATTTTATTAATTATATATAAACTAAATATGAGTTTGTAGTTTGTAAGTATGAGTTTGTAGTAGGGATGGCAAAAAAACCCGTACCCGTGGGTAAAACCCGTACGGTCACGGGTACGGGTCACAAACGGGTATCCACGGGTATTATAAATGGGTTTTTAAAAATATCCGTAGTACATACGGGTGGGTACGGGTATTATGGTGCCCGTACCCGCGGGTACCCGTTATTTATATGATTAATATATTATATTTAATTAAAATAAAAAATATATTATTC
>NW_017723019.1:190461-197596 GCF_001865875.1 Lupinus angustifolius
AAAAATTATTTATAATAGAGAAACCCGCGGGTACCCAGAAATACCCGCAAATACCCGCTCACGGGTACCCGTACGGCTACGAACGGGTATATGTATTACTCTTCTATTTTGAAACGGGTAGCGGGTAGCTACTACCCGTGCCCGCCCGTGCCCGTTGCCATCCTTAGTTTGTAGCATGTAAATATAAGCATGTAGTGGTAATTTTATAACAATGAAGATAACTAGAGTTAGTAAAACTAGTTTTTAAACTATATTAAATTTGAAAATGTAACTAGAAAGTACATATAATATTTAATTAAATATTTAATCGTTTTCAATTTTTTGTTAATTAATAATTATCTCTCTGTGTAACTAGAAAGTACATATAATATTTAATTAAATATTTATAAATAATATTATATTAAAACATAAATCAAGTGAGAAGAAAGGTGAGAGGTAACATTAGACATTAGACAACAGTAAAAAAATAATATGATTTTTAGTTAAGGGTGAGTGATATAATATGTTAAAATATGAAGTGAAGAATTGATAGACAAATTGTTAAAAGATCCTTATATTTTCAGAATTAATGTAATATGTCACTTCAAGTAGATATATGAAAACTAAAACAACTATAAATTCTCTCAAATTTTTATTCACCGGACAATTTTAATGACTTATTAACCGAATGAAAAAATTACAAAAGTCACAAAACTGCATTATTGTGCTGCCAAATAATGCTTCCATTGTCAAAAATTGAGTCAATCCTCACCTTAAAATAGAATAATGGTATAAACCGTGGTAAAAAATTTAAAGAACAATACTTAAGGTAGCTTTAAGTTCTCTTCAATTTTTATTTATTGAACGATTTTAGTAGCTTATTAACAGTGGTAAAAAAATTAAAACTGGATAAAAACTACATTATAATGTTTCTGAATAATGCCATTGTCAAAAGGTGCACTGCAAGAATTCTCATCTTAATTGAGAATAATATAACTTTTTCCAAATTGGGATAAAAATATATGTGCAGCTCATAAATGTTTTTACCAATAAAGAATTAATATATTTAGAAAAAGGAAAATGATATATTCTCCTACTATATCCTCCTATTAATCTTCTTACCCATAAAAAGATAAATGTATCACAATAAATACTTTAATCATTAATGTGTCACTTTTTTGTAGGTATAAGAATTAGTAGGAGAATATAACAATACTAGAGAATCACATCAATCACCTACCAAAATACAAAAGATGAAAAAGAAAATTGGTCAAAGCAAAATTTTAAGAGAATTGGATCGCTTTGATTGCATATATCGGAAGTACAAAATTAACAGCGGACCTCTTTTGGAAACGCACACAGGTTAAAATGCAATGCATCTACCAAATACAATTTTAATGCTCTAATAACACTAATCCCCAACAGCCACAGCCTCATAATTCTCACTATATATACAACATTATATTCCTCACCCTTGCCCTTCATTCTTTGCCTTCTCTCTCCTAATATCAGATCAGGTAGCTATTAGCATTTCAAACCTTGTGCCACGGTAATGGGTTCTTCTACCCATGGATTTCTAGGCCTTATGCTTTTGGTGATAACCATGTTGATGCTTCAAGCTACGGCACACACATTTTATGTTGGTGGCAAGCACGGGTGGGTGCCTAAGCCAAAAGAAAGGTACAATAAGTGGGCTGAAAGAACTAGGTTTCAAGTCAATGACACTCTCCGTAAGTTACTTCCTTTTTATTTTATTTTTATGTCTAAATGTTTAATGTTTAATACCTTTTATCTCAACAGATGTTAGGATGTTTCAATTTTTTTATCAATTACATGCTGAAAACCCCATGTTTAATGCTGAAAACCCCAATGTTTAATACCTTATACCGATGTTTCTTTATTAAATGAAAATGTTATAATATCATACAACATGAATTCACCGCACAAAATATAACATACATGACTAAATAGTTAATTATGTTTGTAATAGAAGTTAAATAATTTTTACCATAATATTAACTTCATCCTGCATTATGTTCATCATCTGGTTACTGCTTTACTCTTTGATTCAGATACCTCTATCATCTCTGCCATTAATATTTTTCATGAGATCCTTTGTACACAAAACTATACTTAATTTTTTACTGTTGCTGGTGGTGCGGTTTTATTATATTAAAATGTGATGGTGGGAAGTATTAAATCTACATATTCATCTAATCGTTTAAGATTTTATTAAATCTACAAATATTATATTATATTGAATATTAAAGTTTGAATTCCTTATAATGGTTTGATAGTTACTTTTTTCAAAAGAAATAGGTCTTTTCCTCTAAATATTTTTTATTGTATCAAAAAAATATTAGTTATAATTTTAAATTATGGGGACCATAATTGAGTGAGAAAAATTTATACACTGAAATCTTAAAAAAATTAAAATATTATGATATAATATATAATTTATATTTAATTGTTAGTGACAAATGAATGAAACTTCATCATTATGATCTATAAAAATGTATATATATATTAAATTTGTAACTTTTGTATGTATATTGTATGCTAAATAATGTTGGTTATTATCGGATTTATTGTCACAAGTATTGTTGTCGCTTACTCTCCATAATCACATTTATGAATTATGACCATAATCACTATATTTCTCACACCTGTTGGAAATGCAATATAACTGACTACAATTAAAAATCGTGACGGTGATGTTAATTTCTCTCTGGAACCGCAATTATAATTAATTTATCATCAATGATATTTTATTATTTTTTTGGGTTGTGGGGTTACCCCAAATTGGCATGCAGATTTCAAGTTCCATGAAAAGCATGATTCAGTGCTGGTGGTGGATAAAGAATCATACTTGAAATGCAAAACAAAGCACCCAATCCACAAATTGGGCGGCCATGGCCATTCAGAGTTCAAATTGGATAGATCTGGTCCCTTCTACTTCATCAGTGGCAGATCTAAGCATTGCAGACGTGGTCAGAAACTCATCGTCGTTGTCTTGGCTTTGAGCCACCACAAACATCCTTCCCATCCACCTCATCATGCACCTCATCATGCACCATCTCATGTACCATCCCACGCACCTCACCACGCACCATCCCACGCACCTCACCACGCACATCACCATGCACCTCATCATGCACCATCCCATGCTCCTCATCATCATGCACCTCATCATCATGGACCTCACCATCATGCACCACATCATGCACCTCACCATCATGCACCGTCCCATGCACCTCACCATCATGCACCGTCCCATGCACCTCACCATCATCCACCGTCCCATGTACCTGCTAACGCACCATCCTCCGTACCTCGTCATGCACCAGCTTCGGGTCCTGCTCATGCACACTCCTGGTCACCTGTTCACGCTCCGGCACCGGGTCCTTCCAGTGCGGCTTCATCGCGGTTTGGTGGTTCGGTTAGTGTCGCTATGGGACTTGGCATTTGGGTAGTTTTGGTCCTCTCCAGCTTTATTTAGTTAATTACAGTTTGTGTTGGTATTGGTTTGTAAGGTTATTTAAACCTTGTTGTTCTTTTCTTCGATGTTTCAGTGTATTGAACTATGTTTTATGGGACCGTATTTTACAGTTTGAACTTTGAATTAAGGTGAATTGTTTTATTTGTTATGAATAAGGATTCTCTCATGATGGAATCCTCTTCTCTACCGAATGAAAATAGTAACAGCTATTATTTCATGTTATTTATTATTATATAAATAAGAATTTTTTTAAAAGATTTCATCCACCTCTATTAGGTAAGTAGGGAGGAAAAAAAATCTTAACTCATGAACACTCATATAAATAGTAATAATTTGTATTCACAGTAAGGGTTTATAAATGTGAATATCTTTTGTGAAACTATTGATATCTTCATATTTATAAATTTATTTTTTAATTAAACTTTTATAAATATTATATTATTATTTTAAGATTGTATATAACATTTTTTCAAGATTGTATCATGTGGTAAATAAATAATTTTTTCAAGATGTCATTTCACATATCCGGACGCTATAAACATGGAAATTATTATCTTCACATATTATAATAGTGATATTATATTATTATTTTAAAATTGTATATAACATTTTTTTAAGATTGTATCATGTGGTAAATAAATAATTTTTTCAAGATGTCATTTCACATATCCGGACGCTATAAACATGGAAATTATTATCTTCACATATTATAATAGTGAGATTATATGCTGAAAACATAATCTGAGTTAATTAAAAATGACGATCTCCGGGACTTACATTTCTTATCTTGACTAAAATTTAACCCAAAAAACAATCACGATATTTTATGGGAAAATGTCAATAATCTCTTCCCATTTAATACCCTGAAACTTGATTGTACTTTTTTTCGGTAATGGACTTGATTCAATAACGGTATCTTCATATTTATAAATTTATTTTTTAATTAAACTTTTATAAATATTATATTATTATTTTAAAATTGTATATAACATTTTTTTAAGATTGTATCATGTGGTAAATAAATAATTTTTTCAAGATGTCATTTCACATATCCGGACGCTATAAACATGGAAATTATTATCTTCACATATTATAATAGTGAGATTATATGCTGAAAACATAATCTGAGTTAATTAAAAATGACGATCTCCGGGACTTACATTTCTTATCTTGACTAAAATTTAACCCAAAAAACAATCACGATATTTTATGGGAAAATGTCAATAATCTCTTCCCATTTAATACCCTGAAACTTGATTGTACTTTTTTTCGGTAATGGACTTGATTCAATAACTTTAATATACATTGAAGAACTACTTTTTCTAATAAGGGAGAGTCATATTATATGCGAAAATGATTTACAACAGGGTAAAGAGATATTACATGGAAAATAATTTAAAATAGGGGAAAGTGATATTACATGGAAAATGTCAATAATGATTAATGTCATCCCACGTAATACCATGGGAAAGTTGATTTGGACTTATTTTGGTAATGAACTTGATTCAATACCTCTAATATACATTGAAATTTTATATTAAAATTTGAAATTTGATCATGATATTTTAGTTGAAAATTAATCATGATATTTTAGTTGAAAATATTTAATAGGATGAAATTATTTAAAATTTGGAAAAGTGCATAACACCCGATAAATTATTTACATTTTGTAAGTAGATACTATGAACTATTTTTCTAGAGTAAATTACACTGATATCTTCTGGTAATAATTAAGTTAAACAAAACATCATATATTGTGAAGACAATTCCAAATAGTATAAGAATCAATGTCTATTCATTATTTTTGGTTTGTTACAAACAATATCAATATTTCTAAGGATGTGTTTAAATCACTCTTGTATTATATTGTAACCAATCAAAGTAATGAATACGCATTGACTCTTACACTGTTTTGACTTGTCTTCATAATATATTATGTTTTGTTAAACTAAATTATACTCGTCACCATTTTTTGTTTAAGAAATTATATTTATCTCTCATACATAGGTAAATCAGTATAACCTATCTATACAATTATGAGTGGTTTGTGTATGTAGGTTTAAAAATGATGAGTAGTTTGCATAATTTTACTAAAACTCATAGGGTGTTAGTGTAATTTAGTCTTTTTATGATAATGAAAAGTGACATTATATGCAAATGTTATTTTTTGATATGGAAAATTATTTAAAATAAGGAAAAGTGATATTATATGGAAAAATGTCAATAATCTATTTCCATTTAATACCATGGAAAGTTAATTCTTACTTTTTTTTTGGTAATGGACTTGATTCAATAACTTTGATATACATTAAGAGTTTTTAGAATAAAATTTGAAATTTATGATGACACTTTAGTTGATAATATTTAATAGGTTGAACTTATTTAAAATAGATAAAAATGCATAAAGAAACCATCATTAAAATACATTAGTAGCTAGGGAAAAATGTATAAAGAACTGATTTCCGCCCGAACCCAACTTGAATTTGACAGGGAAAACCCGAAGTGATCGAATTTGGGTTTTACTTGAGCTCAAGTTTTAGGTTTGTGTTTGATATAGTTGATACCTACCCTGAACTCGCCCCAAACCCGATTAATATATGTAAAATTATTAAATTATACATAAATACATATATAAAACTTATATATATATATATATATATATATATATATATGTGTGTGTGACATAATTATAGAACACATATATAAAAATACATGTTTCAGACGTGTTCCCGTCTTGTTCAAGTATCGTAGCTTTATTTTCAACCCCACTTAATTTTGGTTCGACTTTTGAATTTCGGGTTTGTGTAAACATAAACTCAATCTATCTCATTGTCATTCCTAATAGTAGCAATATAACAATGTAAATTAGTAAGTTTGATGGTTGAAGGAAACTGCCATTAAAATACTAACTTATTGAGAAGGATAAGTAAAATCAAGAGTTAAACATGATAAATGCATTAATATTGAAATATATTAAAAATAAATTATAAATGACCTAACAACCAAGGTTAATTTAAAATTTATGAGTTATACTTTTTTATTACTATTAATTTAATATTATCTTTACACAATGACCAAGTTCAACGATATTTAATGTTTAATAGTTTTTTAGGAAGAAAAAATAGTTTATGATTACTATTCGAAAAAAAACATAAAGTTTATAATTTTTATGTGTATGTGTCAAATCTCAATAGTTAGTTGTAGTGTTATTTAATAAATTTATTAGTAAAATTCTATAAAAGCATCTTGAACTTTATGCATTATTTAAACTAGCGTGTTGACAGGCACTACCGTGCTTGTCAACTCGCTTTCCTTTTGTTTATAATGTGTATTCTACATATTAAGTTGTATTATATATTGTAATTTGCAGTTGAATATATATTCGTTTGAGGTAATTCTTCAATCTTAAAGAAATGATGCATATACAATTGTGTTCATCAAGAATAGAGTCTTGACATCTTCACTTAATTTTATTTTCTAGCGTGTTGACATGTACTACTATGTCTGCCAACCTGCTTTCATATTGTTTGTAACGTGTAGTCTGGATGTTTTAAATGTCAAATATTCACATACTCTTTACTCAATTGCATACATTGTGACCAATGCAATATATTTCATGCATTCCTATTTTTTAATTTAATGGATATACATTGTGAC
>NW_017723019.1:197696-198020 GCF_001865875.1 Lupinus angustifolius
CATCCTATCCTCGTCCTCATCCTATCCTCATCCTCCTCCTCCTCCTCCTGCTCATCCTATCCTCAGCCTCATCCTATCTTCATCCTCTTCCTTATCATGTCATCGTCCTCATCCAATCCATGTTCTCATCCTATCCTCATCCTCATCCTCATCGTCATCCTCATCCTCATCTTATCCTCATGCTATCCTCGTCCTCATCCTCATTCTCATGCTCTTCCTCATCCTCCTCCTCATCCTCATCCTATCCTCATCCTCATCCTCTTCCTCATTCTATCTTCGTCCTCATCCTCATCATATCCTCATCCTTATCCTACTCTCTTCCTG
>NW_017723019.1:198120-198664 GCF_001865875.1 Lupinus angustifolius
TATCCTCCTCCTAATCCTCATCATATGCTCATCCTCATCCTAATCCTCATCCTATACTCATCCTATACTCATCCTATCCTCCTCCTCATCCTATACTCATCCTCATCCTATCCTCATCCTCCTCCTCCTCCTCATCCTCATCCTCATCTTATCCTCATCCTCCTACTCCTCCTCATCATCCTCATCCTTTCCTCATCCTATCTTTATCCTCTTCCTTATGCTATGACCATCCTCATCCAATCCATGTTCACATCCTCATCCTATCCGCATCCTCATCCGCATCCTCATCCTCATCCTCATCCTATCCTCATCCTATCCTCGTCCTCATCCTCATCCTCATGCTCTCCCTCATCCTCATCCTCCTCCTCATCCTGATCCTATCCTCCTCCGCATCCAAGTCCTATCCTCATCCTCATCCTATACTCTTCCTCATCCCATCTTCGACCTCATCCTCTTCCTCATCCCATCTTCGTCCTCACCCTCGTCGAATCCTCATCCTCATCCAATCCTCCTCCTCATCCTCATCCTCATCCTCTTCCTCGTC
>NW_017723019.1:201264-203011 GCF_001865875.1 Lupinus angustifolius
TCCTCATCCTCATCCTCCTCCTCCTCCTCTTCCTCATCCTCATTCTAACCTCCTCCTAGACCTCATCCTCATCTTCATCCTTATCATATCCTCATCCTCATCCTCCTCGTCCTCCTCCTCATCCTATCCTCATCTTCATCCTCATCCTATCCTCCTCCTCATCCTCATCCTCATCCTCCTCCTCCTCCTCTTCCTCATCCTCATTCTAACCTCCTCCTAGACCTCATCCTCATCTTCATCCTTATCATATCCTCATCCTCATCCTCCTCGTCCTCCTCCTCATCCTATCCTCATCTTCATCCTCATCCTATCCTCCTCCTCATCCTCATCCTCATCCTCCTCCTCCTCCTCTTCCTCATCCTCATTCTAACCTCCTCCTAGACCTCATCCTCATCTTCATCCTTATCATATCCTCATCCTCATCCTCCTCGTCCTCCTCCTCATCCTATCCTCATCTTCATCCTCATCCTATCCTCCTCCTCATCCTCATCCTCATCCTCCTCCTCCTCCTCTTCCTCATCCTCATTCTAACCTCCTCCTAGACCTCATCCTCATCTTCATCCTTATCATATCCTCATCCTCATCCTCCTCGTCCTCCTCCTCATCCTATCCTCATCTTCATCCTCATCCTATCCTCCTCCTCATCCTCATCCTCATCCTCCTCCTCCTCCTCTTCCTCATCCTCATTCTAACCTCCTCCTAGACCTCATCCTCATCTTCATCCTTATCATATCCTCATCCTCATCCTCCTCGTCCTCCTCCTCATCCTATCCTCATCTTCATCCTCATCCTATCCTCCTCCTCATCCTCATCCTCATCCTCCTCCTCCTCCTCTTCCTCATCCTCATTCTAACCTCCTCCTAGACCTCATCCTCATCTTCATCCTTATCATATCCTCATCCTCATCCTCCTCGTCCTCCTCCTCATCCTATCCTCATCTTCATCCTCATCCTATCCTCCTCCTCATCCTCATCCTCATCCTCCTCCTCCTCCTCTTCCTCATCCTCATTCTAACCTCCTCCTAGACCTCATCCTCATCTTCATCCTTATCATATCCTCATCCTCATCCTCCTCGTCCTCCTCCTCATCCTATCCTCATCTTCATCCTCATCCTATCCTCCTCCTCATCCTCATCCTCATCCTCCTCCTCCTCCTCTTCCTCATCCTCATTCTAACCTCCTCCTAGACCTCATCCTCATCTTCATCCTTATCATATCCTCATCCTCATCCTCCTCGTCCTCCTCCTCATCCTATCCTCATCTTCATCCTCATCCTATCCTCCTCCTCATCCTCATCCTCATCCTCCTCCTCCTCCTCTTCCTCATCCTCATTCTAACCTCCTCCTAGACCTCATCCTCATCTTCATCCTTATCATATCCTCATCCTCATCCTCCTCGTCCTCCTCCTCATCCTATCCTCATCTTCATCCTCATCCTATCCTCCTCCTCATCCTCATCCTCATCCTCCTCCTCCTCCTCATCCTCATCCTCATCCTCCTCCTCCTCCTCATCCTCATCCTCATCCTCCTCCTCCTCCTCATCCTCATCCTCATCCTCCTCCTCATCCTCATCCTCATCCTATCCTCATCCTCCTCCTCCTCCTCTTCCTCATCCTCATTCTAACCTCCTCCTAGACCTCATCCTCATCTTCATCCTTATCATATCCTCATCCTCATCCTCCTCGTCCTCCTCCTCATCCTATTCCTATCCTCCTCCACGACCACATCCTATCCTCATCCTCATCCTCA
>NW_017723019.1:203111-203764 GCF_001865875.1 Lupinus angustifolius
TCAACCTCTTCCTCATCCTCATCCTCATTCACATCCTCATCCTATCCTCATCCTCATCCTGATCCTCATCCTCATCCTTATCCTCAACCTCATCCTCATCCTATCCTCATCCTATCCTCGTCCTCATCCTCATCCTCAATGTCTTCCTCATCCTCTTCCTCATCCTCCTCCTCAGCCTCATCCTATCCTCCTTCGCATCCTAGTCCTATCCTCATTCTCTTCCTCGTAGTATCTTCGTCCTCATGCTCATCCTATCCCCATCCTCATCCTATTCTCTTCCTCATCCTCATCCCCATCCTCATCCTCATACTCATCCTACCCTCCTCTTCATCCTCATCTTCTTCATCATCCTATCTTCGTCCTCATCCTCATCATATCCTCCTCCTCATCCTCATCCTATCCTCATCCTCATCCTCCAACTCCAATTCCTCATCCTATCCTCATCCTCATCCTATCCTCCTTTTCATCCTATCCTCATCCTCATCCTCATCCTATCCTTATCCTCCTCCTCCTCCTCCTCCTCCTCATACTCATCCTCCTCCTATTTTCCGCATCATCCTCATCCTATCTGCATCCTCATCCAATCCTCATCCTCATCCTATCTTCATCTTCTTCCTTATCCTATCATCATCCTCATCCTCCTCCTCCTCCTC
>NW_017723019.1:203864-212886 GCF_001865875.1 Lupinus angustifolius
CCTCCTCATCCTCATCCTCATCCTATCCTCATCCTCCTCCTCTTCCTCATCCTCAACCTCCTCATCCTGTCCTCATCCTCATCCTATCATTATCCTCTTCCTTATCCTTTCATCGTCCTCATCCAATACATGTCCTCATCCGCATCCTCATCCTTATCCTCATCCTCATCCTCATCCTCATCCTCATCCTCATCCTCATCTTCATCCTATCCACCTCCTATTCTCGTCCTCATCCTCATGCTCTTCCTCATCCTCATCCTATCCTCACCCTGATCCTAATCCCCATCCTCATCCTCATTCTCATCCTATCCTAATCCTCATCCTCATCCTCATCCTCATACTCATCCTCGTCCTCATCCTCACCCTCATGCTCATAATATCCTCATCCTACTCCTCCTCATCCTCATCCTCATCCCATCCTCCTCCACGACCTCATCCTCACACTCATCCTATCCTCAACCTAATCCTCACCCTCATCCTCATCATATCCTCATCCTCCTCCTCCTCCACATCCTCATCCTCATCCCATCCTCCTCCACAACCTCTTCCACATCCTCATCCTATCCTCTTCCTCATCCTCACCCTCATCCTCATCATATCCTCATCCTCCTCTTCTTCCTCATCCTCATCCTCATCCTCATCCTCATCCTCCTCGTCCTCCTCCTCATCCTCCTCCTCATCCTCAGCCTCATCCTCATCCTCATCCTCATCCTCATCCCATCCCATCCTGCTCCTCATCCTCATCCTCATCCTACTCCTCCAATTCCTCATCCTACTCCTCCAATTCCTCATCCTATCCTTATCCTCATCCTATCCTCAGTCACTCCAAATTAGAATATTAAATTAATAGCAATGAAAAATTATTTCATGAGTTTTAATTTATTTTAAATATACTATTAGATTATTATTATATTTTATTTATATATATACCAATATTATAATATTAATCACTTTTATCTTTTAAATTTACTTATCACATTCTTCTCAATTAATTTTATATTTGGATGATGAATTCTTTCGGATATGAATCTTGGAAAGTTACATTATTGTATTGTAGCGGTTTATTTGTTGACCTACTAATAGTTTAAAAATATATTTATACAGAGACTAATTTCATCAACCAATAAAGTTTAAGAGGTAATTAGAAGAAAAAAAAATAGTTCATGATGAATACTTGTAATAATAAAGTTTTTTAGTTGGGGTAACTAATATAAATTTTTAGAATTTTGAAGAATAAATTTGGAAACCTAAAAACTACTTTCATTTTCTAAAAGTTACTTCAAGTAACTTTCTAAAAAGTATATTTCAAAAGCTACAAGCTCATTTTTATAATTTTACAATCTCCTTTCATTTTCTGTTTATTAAACAACTCTAATAACTTATTGACCGAATTAGAAAGCTACAGATTTATGTTGTTAATATTTTCATGAACTAAAACATACTACATGTTATGTACATTGTCGTGTTATAGTGTAAAAGTTTGATGGAAAAAATGAACCCTAAAAATAAAAGAGAAAAAACAAATTATTATATTGTAACAATGTGTCTATTTGTATAATTATTGTGTATAATATGAAATTGAGGTTGAGAAAAAAATGAAAAAAAATACTAATGAGGAAGTGACATGATAAAAGAGACAACTAATTAGAGTTCCAAATTTTTTGGTAATAAGTAACAGAATTGTGACCGAACAGGTCACGGAGTATGAAACCGATTTGATACCATATAAAAAGTTTAGTATGATAAAGATTGATCAAACTCAAATACAAGTGATCCCAACAATTAATTATAACATAAGCCTTTACAAATGATAAGATTATAAGTTCAAATAATAGCTAAAAATATAAACATGAACTATAAATAAATTAAATAAGATGAAACACACGTATTCCTAAATATGATAATGCTCTATCAATCCAAATATTCTCCACCAACAAGGTGTTGTAATAATGGTGTAAGACCCAACTAGATCCTTAGGATGACCAAAAGGTCAAAAGTTCGATTCTTGGGAGCAACACTTGTTGGGAGAGAGAATCACACACCCCGAAAAAATTAGTTCCCTATACAAAAGGGTGAGAAAATACCCTTGATAGTACCAAAATATCCAAATATTCTCTAAGGTTCATGCTCCCCTCCGGCTAAACCTATAAGTTTATTTTAAATAACTCGTTTAAAAATGAAGATAAAGAACTAAAA
Source organism: Lupinus angustifolius (assembly GCF_001865875.1). NCBI lineage: Eukaryota > Viridiplantae > Streptophyta > Magnoliopsida > Fabales > Fabaceae > Lupinus > Lupinus angustifolius. The sequence goes on from NW_017723019.1 coordinate 206,061, forward strand.
AGTCATTACTATTATAACGTGTCAAACGAAGAAAATGCATCATCGTCAGAATAAATGTCATTGAAAATATAACATAGTTTGGAATGAATTTTTTCTTGGATGACATATAACAATGCCACCTCTAGTAAGTGCAGTTATATGTGTCACATGTATAACAACGCTCGCTAGAGGGAGCACTTTTATATGTTATACATAAAATAGCGATCACAAATATGGTGTTGAATCTTATCTGGTATTTTGCTGTGATCACATATATATCTTTTTTCATAATAAGTTTCTTTTGTCCAGGATATTAAAATCATTTTCCTAATTGATAAGACTATTTTGAAAATATGTTATGACATGCTTGAGATGAAAGAACAAATTTTCAGATTATTAAAAAAATCCTAAAACATAAGGTATTTTGAAATGATAATAAAATCGGCAAGCCACCAAGACATATGGAAGATTCGTTTAACAATTATCAGATTATTATAAAAAATTCCTAAAAACATGGTGTATTTTGAAATGCAAATAAAACAGGTAAAGTTTCACATGAACGGATATTTTGAAACAAAATTTAAAATGAGTATTTATAATTGATAATTATTGTTTTATACCATGATTTTTGAAGACTTCCATTAAATGTTGATAAGTTAATTACAATTATCATTTAAATAAGGTGAACGTGAATAAAGCAATAAACAATGTATGGTATCTTTCATGGATTTTGTTAGGATAAATTTAATTTAAAAAATATGGAACCCAATATCAAGAATAAAAGCAAAATAGGAAACCATGATTGGAAATTTTGCCGGGTATTTTTTTGTTTATGATCATCGAGAATATTTTTAAATACAATTTAAATTGTAATTTTTTTATTCCAAACCATTGTAACATATCTCCTAATTCTCATGATTATGCATAGTATTTTTAACTAAACACTTGTTGGGAATCCTTTTTAATTGATGTGGAAGTATTACCAATGAATTTTGGTTGATGAACTATTGAGTATATTCAATGATGTCTATTCCAAAGTCTTGAAATTATTGATTGACTCTTGAGAATTATGAAGTCTAACTTAGAAAGTTGGAGTAACACTTTTCAAAGTGTCTTGAAAAGTATGATAATAATTAATCATCTACTATGTCTTTATGATGGAGCATTCCCCCTCTTCACTATATATACGAGACTTGTGAGGAAGAGATACAACAAGGAAGTGAGAAAAAACAACATAGAGAGAAAATGAGAGAGTTTATATCCACATTGAGATTTGTATTCTTAGTGAGATACTAGAGAGACTTTGTATTTCCATCATTTTTTTGAGTGAGATTGAGTGTTATCCTCTTTGCAAGAGAGAGTCAAATATTACAATCATACTTTCTATAGTGGAGATATTTTCTGGACTAGGTCTCATGATTGTTTCATTCTCACATTGAGGAGGTTTTTCCATATTAAAAATACTTTGTGTTATTCTTCTACATTTCTCTATTTTCTTTATACACTTGCTACTTTTGCAAGTGCTCATTTTGCATCATACAGAGGAGGGAAATTGGTTCTAAATTTCTCAACAGTGGTATCAGAGCTCCCAGGTTCATTCGGGGAGCTTAGCCTACGTAGTCCAAGATGGAAGAATCCGCTAATATCTCATTTGATGGAGATATGTTCAAGTTGACAGCTGACAACTATTCCCATTGGAAGCCCATGATGGAAGATCATTTATATTGAAAGGATATGCATGAGCCTATTTCTTGCAAAGACAAGCCAGAAGATAAGGGTGATGGAGATTGAGAGCTTTTGAATCGAAAAGTTGTTGCAATTATTCAAAAGTATATTGATATAAGTTTATTTGAGCATGTGTCCACATACACAAATGCTTATGATTTATGGTTGAAACTTGAATCTATAATTCAAAAGAAAACTCCCAGAAATAAAGCATCTCTTGTTAGAAGGCTAGTGAAACTCGACTACAAAGATGGTCAGAGCATGATAGAGCACTTGAATTCATTCAAGGGTCTTGTCAATCAATTGACAAAGATAGATATGGAGATAGATGATGAGCTACAAGAACTTCTATTTCTAAGTTCATTACCTGAAAGCTTGGGTACAATGGTGGTCACGCTCAGCAACTCAGTCCTAATGGGAAGGTCTCAATGGACACTGTTTGAGACATGCTATTGAATGAAGAATCTAGAAGAAAAGAACGGAGTACATCTTTCCACTCTGAAGCAAATATTATGGAGAGACATGGAAGAAGTGAAACTCATGGGAGGAATGGATCTCGTGGAAGAAGCAAAAGCAAATTCAGAAGTCGCTCTCAATCTTGTATGTGATCAATAACACACTATTATTGAAGTAAAGAAAGACATAAAAGATCTGAATGCAAGTCCTTGAAGAGAGACCAGAAAGTTGGAAATGTCCATGAAGTTTAGTTATCCAAGGAAAAATGGTCATAAGTCTACGACAGTCGTCACCGTAGATGATGATGTTCTCCTCATTGCAGAAGACAACTACCTAAATGTTGTATATGGTGATTGTGCTTAGATTGTTGACTCTGATGCTTCTTTTCATGTAAGTCCACATTAAGGTTTCTTCTCAAGCTACAATAAATGTGATTATCGTACTATGAAAATGGGAAACCATGTTACAAGCAAGATTTCAAGAATTGGTGATATTGTGTTGCTAACAGACATAAGAGGAAAGTTTGTACTGAAGGAGGTGAGACATGTCTCAGATATGCGTCTCAACCTTACTCAAGGGGTAAGTTGGATGATGTTGGTTTTGTAAGCCACTTTGGTGCTGGAAAATGGAAACTAGCAAAAGGCAACTTCATTATTGCTAGAGGCTCAAAGGAAGGATCTTTGTACATTATGCAAGGAGGAATTTGTTCTGTAGAAGCAAACGTTGCTACTAACTACAAAGATCTTTGGCATAGGCGATTGGGGCATATGAGTGAGAAGGCACTTCAGATGCTCGCCAAAGACCACCTTCTAGGTATAAAAAGTCAAATCTTAGATTATTGTACAGATTGTCTTTATGGTAAACAACATAGAGTCAATTTTCAGAGAATAGACAATCCCCCACGGAGAGATGAAGTACTTGAATTGGTGCATTCAGATGCTTGTGCACCATCTAAAAGATCTCTTGGAGTAGCCTACTCCTTTGTCACATTCATAGATGATCACTCGAGAAGAGTATGGGTGTACTTGTTGAAATTCAAAGATCAAGTACTATCAACATTTAAAGAGTTCCATGCACTAGTAGAACGTGAGACTGGGAAGAAGTTGAAGTGTCTGAAAGCAGACAATGGTGGAGAGCATCGTGGTCCATTTGAAGCCTATTGCAAGGCTTATGGTATCAGACTGGAGAAGACACCACAAAAGTGAGAGTGCAAAGCGTCAAGGATTGCATTAGCAACGTTTGCCTATATTTTGATGAAGACAAGGAATTAGTTAAAGCTTGAAGATGGCTCAACAATCAATATGCTGAAGGCTCAACTGGTGTCTTATTAGACTTAGGTCATAATTCTTTATTATCTTTTTAGAAGTCTAAGAAGCTTTCCATAGATATTGAATTTAGGTTAGGTAAACCTAGGTGTGAGTCTCACAAGACTTAAATAAAGTAATTAATCCACTAAAATGAGACATCATATAGAAATATATGATAATTAGGTTCATGTATTTATATACATTGATTTTGTGCATTAAAGGTATTATATTTTGGAAATTATGTATTGCATGAGCATATATCATATAAGAAGTTTACTATTTAATCATGTATTAGAAATACACTGGTTAATCGATTAACCCCATGACTTAATCAATTAACGTGTATGTTTTTCTAATGTTTCAACATCATAACTGAAAAACCATTTTTAAGAGTCAAAATCTGTTTTGTATAAATATTGGCTAATTGTAGAAACAAAAGAGAAGAAGAAACAAGAGAAACACACAGAGAAAAGATATAGATCATCATTGTTAGAATCTATTAGAGAGTGTTGAATTAGGAGAAAGATTAGATCATGCTAAGGCTTTAGTTTTCATATTCATATTGCATGATTCTTTCAAAAGCTTTCTTGCATCATTCTTGTTGTTGTTTGAAAAGAAAAAGATAGTTCTTTAAAATATTGCACATTTTTAGAAACCTCATGCATGAACATTCATATTAGACTAGGACGTCTTATGAGTTCTTGTTTAGGTTTTAAGCTTTGATTCTTATTGTAATATCTGAGTATTAAGTACTCATTCATAACTCAAAGCATTGTTATTCAAGGATTTGGAAAATCCTAGCAGCGGTTAGGTAAGGTGTTCTTCACACAAAGACTTGGAGGTCTTGGGATAAAGAGCGATACCTTGGCTGAGGCCGAATCGCGTAAGAAAGGTTTTCTTGGGAGGCGGTTTTGGGAAAGGTCAAACCAAGGGTGAAGAAGTTCTTTGGGTTCCAAGAAAGAAGCGTTTGAGTTTTGTATTTGGAAGCGTGTATGTAACTTACATTGTGTTCAATAGTGAAGAAGGAAAATCTCCCAAATTAGAGGGGAGGACTGGATGTAGTTTTCTAGTAGACAGTAAAACGAACCAGGACAAAATCCCTGCGCAATCTTTTCTATCCCTTTCTCTTTTATATTTCAAATGTTTTAATGCGTGTTTGAAGCTAATATTTTGCATACTTGCTCCTTACTATATTCTTGTTAATCTTGCACAAAAGTATCTGTTGTATATCTGTTTATGTGTTTATTAATAACTGTGCAAGTTGTTGTTCTGATCATTCTAGTTTTGTTTAGATTTAATCAATTAAGCCCACTGGTTAATCGATTAACTGAGCCTTTTTCAGCAAGTTTGTTAAAACCAGAAAAGTGTGTTAGGAATCAGTGGCGGAATATACCTAGAAGGGGTGTTGAATAGGTGCGACGAAGCTCAAGTTCCACTTTTCTTGTTTTAACACACTTGCTGAAAAAAGGCCCAGTTAATCTATTAACCAGTTGGCTTAATCGATTAAATCTAAACAAAACCATAATTATCAGAACAACAACTTGCACAGTTATTAACAAACACACAAACAGATATGCAACAAATACTTTTGTGCAAGATTAACAAGAACACATCAAGGAACAAGTATGCAAAATATTAACTCCAAACACGCATTAAAACATCTTGAAATATAAAAGAGAAAGGGATAGAAAATATAATACATTTAATGCATAAAATCAATGTATATAAATGCATGAACCTAATTATCATATATTTCTAGATGATGTCTCATTTTAGTGGATTTATTACTTTATTAAGTCTTGTGAGACTCACACCTAGGTTTACCTAACCTAGACTCAATATCTATGGCAAGCATCTTAGACTTCTAAAAAGATAATAAAGAATTATGACCTAAGTCTAATAAGACACTAATTGAGCCTTCGGCATGTTGATTGTTGAGCCATCTTCAAGCTTTAACTAATTCCTTGTCTTCATCAAAACATAGGCAAACATTGCTAATGCAATCCTTGACGATTTGCACTCTCAATCTCTCCCTTTTGATGATGACAAACACCACGTCAAATCATACGTTACATTTGATGAGTTAGCTTGATGATGTTGTACATTTGCATAATGATTGCGACTTCAAAGTTGAAAGCACTTTGCTCCCCCTTAGGTAAGCAATGATTAATAATACGCGTAAGCTATTATGACAACCTTTCTCCCCCTGTAAATAACATCAAACATAACAAGCAACCTTTCTCCCCCTTTTGACATTATCAAAAAGATACGAATATTCAATTCTAGTCAAAAGTAAGAAGAGATATGGAAATTTATTTAAAAAAACTGTAATTATTAGCATAGGCAATAACCAGTTTGAGAAGCTTAAACAAATGCATTAATTTCTGACTCTATAGACGGATTTTGCATGACATATCCATTATGTAAATAGTTTAGACATAGAATGATTAAACATATATGTATGTCACTTGTTAGTATACCACTTGTTAGATGATACCACTTGTTAGGTGCCATTATCACCACTTATTAGCACTTCTTAGGCAATTTTCATTTTAAAGCATATTTCAATCATTCAATTATAATACACAATTAAGACATATTCAAGATTCACGCAAAAACAAATTCTATTTAACATAATTAGCAAGGTTCAACATAGTTACAAAATACTAAAAGATGGTACAACCATAACCATGAGATGTACTTGACTAAAAAATATAGATGTAAGCCACAAAACAAAAAAAAAGTAACTTGTAACTTTTAAAAAAAATTGAGCCCAGGTAATCGATTATCACAAAATTTAATCGATTAAGATGACTTATTTCGGAAAGCTTTAGCTACTGGAACTCATTTAATCGATTAAACTGACGGTTAATCGATTAAGGACAAAAAGTTGACAGTTTTAAGCATAATTTTGAGCTTACTAAGAAATAATTTTGTAACCTTCTTAATGTATTTACCTTACTTACCATTTGGTGATAGGTCAAGATTGCTACTTGTTTGATGAAAAGTTTGATGGTATGATCAAAGTTGTATATTTGATATTCAAAGTGCGCTGCTCCCCCTTTCATCATTCTTCCCTTTATCTTCTCCCCATTTATTACTTAGAAAAGTACTCTTGATAGGTCGCATAATACGGAAGCTCATTTAACAACTTTTCTCAATAAATTTTCTTCTTAATGACCTTGATCTACTCACCAACCTTGTGCCTAGAACATCTTTTGTTGAATTTTCCCTTGACGCTCAAATGTCCTTTGGCACACCTGCAAACACAATTTACTTGTCTCTTTCGGGTACCCAAGTTATTTTGGGTCCCTTCTTGTTAGTAACTAAGGGATCTTGCCCTTTCTTTACCCAAACAT
>NW_017723019.1:212986-213385 GCF_001865875.1 Lupinus angustifolius
TGTATTAGCAAGCAATGTGTTAAGGTTTTCTTGACTATATGTCAGCTTTGAAAGTTTTTGTTTCAAAACAGAATTTTCAGCATTTAAATTCTCACAAGTATCACATATAGAGGGTGGACATAATTTAGAAGTAGAGCAATCACATGAGGCACATGCATAGATAAGATCAAGAGTTTCATTTTCAAGTTTAAGTTCATCTAATTCCTTTTGAATTTCAATTATTTTCTTTTCATGCAAGCAGAAAACTCTTTTTCTATCTATATTTATTTTAATAATTTTCTTTAACTCCTCATGCATTTCGACATAAGCTGCAAATAATTCATCGTATGGAGGAGAGTCATTACAGTATGATGAAGTATAGGAATGTACCTCAATAGAATCATCTTCATCACTAGATGT
>NW_017723019.1:213485-225586 GCF_001865875.1 Lupinus angustifolius
GATACTTCTTGAATTTTTCAAATAGGAGAGTCAAGTCTTCATCGGAATTAGAATCTAAACTAGAATCCTCACTTTCTTGATCTTCTTGAAATCTTGTAGCTTTGAGTGTGATTATGTTCTTGTCTGAATCTTCATTCATAGTCAAACACCCTAACTCCATTTCATGTTCTTGGAGTTTCCCAAACAGAGTAGCTAAGGGCATGTTGTCTAAATTCTTTGACTCCATTATTGCGGTTACCTTTGGTTGCCATTTCCTATCAAGACAACACAAAACTTTGTTAGAAAAATCAGCATTAGTAAAGGTTTTATCAAGGGTGACCAAATGATTTACAACATAAGTAAAACGTTTTTGCATATTACATATAGATTCATTAGGAAGCATGCGAAATAACTCATACTCATGCGTAAGCGCATTTAATCTAGCGCGCTTAACTTCACTCGTGCCTTCGTGGGTAACTTGTAAAGTATCCCACATTTCTTTTGCATTTGCGGTTACCTTTGGCTGCCATTTCCTATCAAGACAACGCAAAACTTTATTAGACAAATCAACATTAGTAAAAGTTTTATCAAGGGCGACTAAATGATTTACAACATGAGTAAAACATTTTTGCATATTACATATAGATTCATAAGGAAGCATGTGAAATAACTCATACTCATGCGTAAGCGCATCTAGTCTAGCGCGCTTAACTTCACTCGTGCCATCGAGTAACTTGTAAAGTATCCCACATTTTTTTTGCATAAAGGCACTGCGAGACTCTAAAGAACTCGTCATAAGATAAGGCCGAAGTAATAATGTTCTTGGCCTTAAGGTCATGTTGGACCTTTCTTTTCTCAATATTCGTCCATAAGCCTTTAGGCTTTTCTTTAAACTCGCCATCCACCATATGAAGTGGAATGTATGGACCATTGACAACAGAATCCCAAATGTCTGTGTCTATTGCCTCGATATAGATTCTCATGCGAACCTTCCAATAGGCATAACCTTCGCCACTAAATACGGGAGATCGGTTAATGGATGTGCCATCACCACCAAATGGGTTATTAGAGCCCATACGTAGTCCCTCTCGGATCACGCGAATGCGGTTGAGCTAGAACGTTGTACTAGCTCTGATACCACTTGTTAGGTATCAGTGGCGGAATACACCTAGAAGGGGGGGGGGGGTTGAATAGGTGGGACGGGGCTCAAGTTCCACTTTTCTGGTTTTAACACACTTGCTGAAAAAAGGCCCAATTAATCGATTAACCAGTGGGCTTAATCAATTAAATCTAAACAGAACCAGAATGATTAGAACAACAACTTGCACAGTTATTAACAAACATACAAATAGAGACTTTTGTGCAAGATTAACAAGAACATAGCAAGGAGTAAGTATGCAAAATATTAGCTCCAAACACGCATTAAAACATCTTGAAATATAAAAGAGAAAGAGATAGAAAAGATTGCGCAGAGATTTTATCCTGGTTTGTTTTGTTGTCCACTATAAAACTATATCCAGTCCTCCCCTCTGATTTGGAAGATTTTCCTTCTTCACTATGGAACACAATGTACGTTACATACACGCTTCCAAATACAAAACTCAAATGCTCATTTCTTGGATCCAAAAAAACTTCGTCATCCTTGGTTTGACCTTTCCCAAAACCGCCTCCCAAGAAAAACTTTCTTACGCAATTCGGCCCCAGCCAAGGTATCGCTCTTTATCCCAAGACCTCCAAGTCTTTGTGTGAAGAACACCTTACCTAACCGCAGCTAGGATTTTCCCAATCCTTGAATAATAATGCTTTGAGTTATGAATGAGTACTTAATACTCGAATATTACAATAAGAATCAAAGCCTAAAACCTAAGCAAGAACTCACAAGACTTCCTAGTCTAATATGAATGTTCATGCATGAGGTTAAGATGAGATGAACTTGTTACATGAGAACCACACTTATGATGTAGTGTAGTTTCCCAAAGGAAGAAAAACCTTGAAAAACAAATGGGTTTATAGGCTTAAAGTTGAATAAGGAAGCTCAAGACCAAGGTACAAAGCTCAGATTGTTGTGAAAGGATGCAATCAGAAGAAATGAGTTGATTTTGATGAGATATGTTCACCAGTGGTGAAGTATTCCTCAATAAGAGTAGCATTGGGTCTAGCTGCTAGCCTAAACTTAGAAGTTGAACAACTTGATGTCAAAACGCCTTTCTTACATGGAGACATCAAAGAAGAAATCTATATGGAGCAATCAAAAGGTTATGAAGAACGAGGCAAGGAACACTTAGTGTGTCGTCTGAATAAGAATTTATATGATCTGAAACAAGCCCCGCGATAGTGGTACAAGAAGTTTGAATCCTTTATGACCAAATACAGTTTCAAGAAGACAACTGATGATCATTGTGTATTCATTAAAAGGTATGAATATGGAAACTTTATTATCCTCCTCTTATATGTTGATGATATGTTAATCATTGAGCGTGACAAAACCAAGATTGTTGGTTTGAAAAATGCTTTAAGCAAGTCTTTTTCTATGAAAGACTTGGGTCATGCAAAGCAGATCCTTGGAATAAGGATAATTAGAGATCGTTCCAAGAAGTTGTTATGGCTATCACAAGAAAAGTACATTGAGAAAGTTCTCAAGAGATTCAATATGGATAAGGCAAAGTTTGTCAATGTTCCATTTGCTAGATATTTCAAGTTAACAACAATGCAATGTCCAACTAGTGATGAAGAAAAAGAAATGAGCAGAATGTCTTATTCCTCTGTGGTAGGAAGCCTAATGTATGCTATGATCTGTACAAGACCAGATATTGCCCACACAGTTGGAGTTGTGAGTTAGTTCTTGTCCAATCCCGACAAAGAGCATTGGAATGCAATAAAGTGGATATTGAGATATCTGAGAGGAACTACCAAAAGATGTTTATGCTTTGGTAATGAATATCCTATGTTAGTTGGATACACAGATGCTGACATGGCTGGAGATGTAGATTCCAGAAAATCTATATCAACTTGTCTAACTACTTTTGCAGGGGTGTATCTTGACAATCCAAGTTACAAAGATGTGTTGCATTATCAACAACTAAAGCAGAATATATTGCAGCATCTGAAGTTGACAAAGAGATAAAATATATGAAAAATATCTTGCATGAGTTGGGCCAGGCTCAAGATAGATATGTTTTGCACTGTGATAACCAAAGTTCAATTTACCTAGCTAAGAATCCTATGTTTCATTCTCGGACAAAGCACATTGATTATCGTTATCATTATATACGAAATGCTTTGGAGGATGGTGAGTTGCAGCTTGAGAAAATTCATACATATGACAACTGGCCCGACATGATGACCAAGGCATTTTCACTCAAGAAGCTAACAGATCATTATAGAGGTGCAGGACTGGTGATACCCATCAATTAATTCAGGAAGAGGGAGATTTGTTGGGTATCCTTCCTAATTGACGTGGAAGCAAAACCAATGAATCTTGGTTGATGAACCATTGAGTATATTCAATGATGGCTATTCCAAAGTCTTGGAATTATTCCTTAACTCTTGAGAATTATGAAGTCTAACTTAAAAAGTTGGAGTAACACTTTTCAAAGTGTCTTGAAAAGTATGGCAACAATTAATCATCCACTATGTCTTTATAATGGAGTCTTCCTTCCCTTCACTATATATAGGGGACTTGTGAGGAAGAGATACAACAACCAAGTGAGAAAGAACAACATAGAGAGAAAATGAGAGAGTTTATATCCACATTGTGTGAGATTTGTATTCCTAGTGATATACTACAGAGAGTTTGTATTTCCATCCTTTTTTGGGTGAGATTGAGTGTTATCCTCTCTGTAAGAGAGAGTCAAATATTTTAATTCTACTTTCTATAGTGGAGATATTTTCTGGACTAGGTCTCGTGGTTGTTTCCTTCTCACAGTGAGGAGGTTTTTCCATGTTAAAAATATTTGGTGTTATTCTTCTACTCTTCTCTATTTTCTTTATGCACTTGTTACTTCCACAAGTGCTCATTTTGTATCACACAAAGGAGGAAAATTCATTCTAAATTTCCCCGACAAGACTCAAATAAATTTCTTTTTATTTTTGTTTGGACTTTGGACAGGTGGAACATCTAAGTCACAGAAGATCATTAGTTAGAGTTTATTTCTGTAGCCTTTTCTATAAATTCTTTCTTTTGTGTAAGACATTGAAAGTATTTTGCCAATGATTAACACTTCGTTATACTATGAATGCATAGTTGTTCCATATACTCATATTTTACGTTCATACTTGATCTAAATATTTAGTCATTAAATAAAAATTCAGACACGGCTCGTGCATTGCACGGGTAAATAAAGTATTTATGAATTGGGAAAATCTTTCATAATGATATTGAAGGAAAGAGTCATTAGTGATGTTAGCGATAGAAAATATCATCCACATTATTTCTGAAATAATCCATCAATTAAAGTTTTAAGTTGCAAGACAAAACATTAAAACATAGTTGATCTTTCAACTACTGAAGCCCTATGTATAGCCATTTTAGAATTCTCTTTTGTTACAACTTACATGTCTTACTAAAAGTTCATCTTGTCATTCCATATGCATGCATATTCAATCAAACTATCGTTTTTTCATATATTTGATAAGAATGTAATATCTATATACTTATAGTGTAAAGATTTATATACAGTCAGTGCATAATTCATTACTCATTTGTATTACTTTTACTTAAAAATCAATGATAATTAAAAATAAACAGTTGATAATACAGTAACAATATAAAAGACTTTTACCTTATTAGTGTATACATCTTTTTATCATTTGATAAATGATGAGGATTTATATTTAGTGAAAATATTAAGATGGGTGAATTCAGCTAGTATGTTCACCAAGACTATACCACTAATAAGTCAAAGCTTTGGTTGTCTCATGTGACCTTGAAGGATAATTTTTTGGTACATTTTTGTTGTTGCATTTTTTGGTGCATCCTTCAAGGATATGATGAATGTGTTACATTAGGCTAAGTGTATAGGAGAAGAATATATTTACCATAAACATCCTCTCTACTACATGGCATCAAATTACTTACCAAGGAAAATATTTTGTTGTGTACCTTGTTCCTCATTCTCTTTTCTTTTTAGTTTGTGAGGATACTCTATATAGGGGCATTCCCTATGATGATGGTTTAGTGTAAAAAAAATAAGAAATTGTCTTGGTGAACGTGATATATAAAAAAAATCTGCTATAAAAGTTTTCATATTTGACTCTATTAGATTTTTTTCACGTGAAAAATTAAGTCTGATTAATGAGACTTGTAATTTCTTACCATTATTAATTCTTAATTACTAATAATTCTCCATACTTATTTTAATTTTTTATTTCTAACATTCTCTTTCAAATCTATGATTTTTTTGATACTTCTAAATTATAAAATTTTGATTTGCGAATTTTATTTTAAAGGTCATTTTTTTTAAAAGAAGGCATAATATATTTTCCAATTAGACGTTATTTTTACTTAAGTATCACAATCGTACATTTTTCTTCAATATTTCAAAAGTAGAGATATGAGAGATTAATTATTGAGTGAAGAGAATAAAAAATATGAGAAATTATGTTAATTTTATTTTAGTCAACACTTATTACTTTTCTTCAATTGCACCTCATGTCACATGCATGCTGAAATTAGCTACATCACCAAATTATAATTCATAGGAACTAAATGTTTTAAATGCTATATGCATAAGAAAATACTCTAAACCATTATAACATTTTCCAACATTTCATGGTAACATATTTTATCATGACATATATATATATATATATATATATAAAGAAAATGGTCTCTGTAAAGCGTCATTGCCCATGGCACACCAGCCTAGTTTTTTCTAACAGAAGATAAAACAGAATCGCAAGTTTTGAGTTATTTTGGATCCCATCTCAGCATAAGAATTTGACAATGCGACCTAAAACTAACCTAAGCAATTTTCAAACGTGATTTCATATTCATGATATGTCTAACAATAAAAAGGAGAAAATAAGCAGCAATTACCGGACACTACTAACACATGTCACACTAACCTTAAAACATGTTAGATCATCATAACTAGCTTGCCTACTTACCCTCACTAGTAACACTTCTTTCCTCTCTTACACTTATCTCATTCTTCTTTTGTTTCATGGGAAATCTCCTATTCATAATTTTCTTTGCCATGATCTTGGCCAACATTGTGGTGTCCAAGCAATTTTCAAGTTTGCCTCATGGTACACTTGACACATCACCAAAAATATGTAATGGCTTGTTGGGAGACTGTTTACATGAAGAAGAAATGTCTATGGAGTCTACAATGATGAAAAGAAGAATACTAGAAACAAAAAGATACATAAGTTATGATGCTCTTGAAAAAGATAATCCCCCATGCAACAATCGAGGACAATCTTACTATGGTTGTGGAAGATCTGAGCAGGCAAACCCTTACTACCGTGGCTGCAGCGTCATTACACATTGTGCTAGGGATACAAGCTAGGTCAATGACTATATAGCAACATAGTAGTATAAATGGTCCTGGTTAGCAATTTACATGTAGTGAAATATGATTTATTATTCTTTCATTGGTAGATCTATGCTTTACTTGCTTTAGAAGATAAGGGATAACTTGGGTTATAGTAATGATGTATGGTTCTTATTTGTAGCATAATTGATTTGATATTTGGTTAATAATGTTGATGAAAAACTAATGTATTATTTTATGTATAATTTTTTTAGAATTTATCAATAACATTTTCATTGATACTTGATCTTATAAATATTAATTGGTTGTTGTTAACGTTTGAAGATCATTTGATCCTTCCTAATATTCAACCTCGTGTTTGAGAAAGAACATGAAGCCCAAACTTAATGACTTGTGTTGGTAGAAAGTGTAATAATGTCGTCATTATTTTATTTATTAATTATTGGTTTACAAGTGACTATTAGCCAAGATATGGTCAGAAAGTCATATTCTGACCAAGACAGTTGTTGTGCATGGCTCAATCAGAATACATCAGGTGTGCGTGGCTAAGTCAGAATACATCAGGTATGCATGGCTCAGTCAGAATACATCAGGTGTGCATGGTTCGGCCAAGGCCCATGCACCTGATGTGCCTGACACGTATGAACCTCATGGTGTTGGCATGGTTAGGATAACAATTGACACACACACACCATGACACAATGTCAAGGTCGAGTGACACGATCACGATTATACGATGGCTTGATCAAATAGTTGGACTGACTTGGTCACGATTACACGAGCAACACGGTCAAATAGAACATCTTGGCACGATCATTTGGCAAGTCTAGCATGATCAGTTGGTAAGCCTCAAGTTAGGGTTTACAATTACTTATGATACAAGTTACTTAATTAGTTATTCATTGTAAGGGTATTTTGGGAAGCTCTCAAATCAGTAACTTTGGTTCACATTCAATTCAATACAAAATTGCAAACCAAATCAATTGATTTTCATCATATCTTTCATCTTTGAGCTTATGTTGCTCAATCTCTTCTTCTTTTCATCTTTTCTGTTATGGTATTAGAGCTCTTCAAAGAGATCTATTACATTTAATCAGTGTCAAATCATTTTTTACCAATTCTTCAAACATTGTGAATCAATTCATGAATCCATCACAAGATCAAACATCACCCTTTTATGTTCACCCTTTTGAAAACTCACCCATTGCGCTCATGTCATCCTACTCAATGAGGAAAACTTTCATCAATGGTGAAGATCTATGAGAATATGCTTGATCTCAAAATAGAAGTTCAGATTTGTTGGTGGATCAATCCAAATGTCACTCAAGACAAATTCTTTGTACCAACGATGAGAAAGCAAACAACATAGTCATATCCTGGATTTCAAGATCAAATTTACCTTCAATATTATAAAGCATATTGTGGATTGACAAAGTGTATGAGGTATGAGATGAATTGGAAGAAATTTTTTCTCAAGGCAATTTGCTAAGGATAGCAGAATTGCAAGAATCCATTGTAAATTTCAAGTAAGGAGAGTTGAGTGTTACCAATTACTTCACTGAATAGAAAATACTATGGGATGAACTTGACAATTTCACATCCCTTCCCAAGTGTGCCTATGAACTCCCTTGTACATGTGATGCCTTGATCAATGTGAGAACATAAAGAACCGAGGATAGAATGATTAGATTCCTAAAAGGTTTGAATGATGCTTATGCTAGTGTAAGGTCTCAAACTTTGTTGATTGAGCCATTATCTAACATGAGCATAGTCTTTTCACTAGTTGTCCACAAGAAAAGCAGCCATGTGGTGCAGAATTTGAGACTAAGTTTATAGCAATAGGAACTAGTTGGAAGAGAGAAGATTTATCTACAAGAAATTTCAATATGGAAGGGGGCTAGGAGAAACTTTTGGTATAGGATCTGGAAGTTCCAATAAATATAGCAGAGGGAGTCATTCTTCAAGCAATAGACCCTCTTGGAACAAAGGTCTCAGGGAGGTTCTATACACATTGTAAGAATAATGAACATACAATAGAGACATTCTATCGAATCCGGATTTCCAGCCAACTTCCAATTCACCAAGAATGAAGCAGCTAACTATACAATGGTTTGTAACTCTGGTGAAGGATGGCTCATTCTTTGGATTAAGCCAAGAATAATACAAAGGTTTGGTCAATATGCTTCAACAATCAAAGGTTGTCAACAATAGAAATGATCCCAATATGTTGTCTGCAAGGACAAATACTCTTGATCTCAATGATAATATTGATGAAAGTATGTCGAATTCCCAATGTCACTAAGTATGTTGGATCCTAGATAGTGGTGCTACAGATCACATAGTCTCATGTATATCTATTTACTCATGTTACTATAAGATAAAGCTTATTAGAGTCAACCTACCAAATGGACACAAAGTAGCTTCTATCTCAGGTACCATACCCCTTAATAAAAATATAACCATACACATTGTGTTTTATTTGTCTAGTTTTTATTATAACCTTCTTTCCATTTCAAAATTGACCTTAAACTCATCATGCACTTTGCCATTTAATGCATCTTTATGTAAAATTCAGGAAAACAAGTCTTAGAAGGTAATTGGTATAGCTAAGATTGCAAATGAACTGAAGGCAATTAAATACCAAAATAAGAATTCTTTTTCAATTGTCAATTCTATAGATGTACCTTATTCAAGTTTATGCCATTAAAGATTAGCATATGCTTCCCATTCTTTTATGGACGCCATTAAAACCAAGTTTCCTTTTGTATCTTTCAATAAAAGTTATGTTTGTGATATTTGTTACTTAGCATAACAAAGAAAATTAAGCTTTTCTTTGAGTCAAACAGATTCCCTAAAACCTTATGATATGATACATGTTAATATTTGGGGACCAATCCCTATCATTTATGTCCATGATTATAAGTATTTCTAGACTATTATTAATGATCATTCAAGATAAATCTGGACTTACTTGTTAAAAACAAAAGGTGAAGCATCTAAAGTTCTTCTAGATTTTATAATAATGGTAGAACTCAATTTTGTGCCAAAGTAAAGATAGTAAGGAGTGATAATGGGGTGAGATTTTCTATGGTATCCTTCTACTCAAGCAAAGTATTCAACATCAAACATCTTGCAAATACACACCAAAATAAAATGATACGAGAGAAAACACCAAAACATATTAAACATAACAAGAACCATGTTGATCCAAAGTCATATTCCAAAGATTTACTGGTACTATGGCCTTAGACACTTTGTGCACATCATCAATCTTCTGCCCACACATGTCCAAACGACATGCATTCATCATATTCAGTGTGTTTATTTGATGAATTTGAATCACACAAGAATAATTATTTAGGTTAGAAGAACGGTGACATGTTTTTTACCTGTAAAATCCTTTTCTTAAGTATTCAAAAAAAAAATAACCAATCAATTTATACATTTCACTCCTCTTTATTTAAGAGGAAATACTAATTTATTTGAGACGTGCATCATATATGAAAGACTTTCATAATTAATTTAAACAAAAAAAATTATAAAATTTGCTCAAAGAACCTTATTTAAAGATTATAAAATGTGTAAGTCAATATTAAATAATTAAATCTAATAGATATGTTAAAGTAAAAGCAATTTGCTGAAAGAACCTTTTAGGTTGTTTTTAATAGAATAAGAATATTTTTAATTTGTTATCCACTATGTCATTCTTATTTCCTGACTTTTGTTCTTAAATATGAATAATTCTTAATTGTTTTTAGTAAAGAGAAAGTGATGATAGATGTATATGTTATGTGAAAAAAAATAGATATTGTAGGACTCAAATAAGAATAAGAATAATGTTTGTCATTGTGAAAAAAAAATATTATTCTTAAGAAGTTGTAATAAATTATAAAATAATATGTAAGACACAAATAAAAATGTTGATGGAGATGCTCTAAAATAATAAAACAAGTAGCTTATTTAATTCCAGTCAACCCGCTTTAGGCTTAGGGCCCACTTTGAGTAGGACCAAATACGTTTCACTTACGTTCGAGATATTAAAATGACGCATAAGCCCAATATGTTTTAATTAACAAAAATACACTACAATATTTTTTGATGTAAAATTACTTTACTTCCTTAAATGATATCCACACAAAAAATTCTTAAATTTTCCTAAAATAAATTTATATAACTTTGCAAATTTATTTTGTTGGTGCACCTTTGCTAAATTATTACAGTTTTGGTATACATTTAAAATCATTTACCAAACTAGTGCACTTTTTAGAAACTCGACAACTAGATTGCAAAATTTATTATTTTTTATGTTGTAAACATAACTCGGCATCTACGGTGTAGAGTTTTGGATTATATATATATATATTATAACAAACTCTTCATTAACATAAGGGTTTTCAATTTTTGTTATTTTTTAATAATTTCATATTAAAGTTGGCATTGTAAATGAAGTTTTATATTATTTTTTCTTCCAGAATGCAATTTTCACTCCAAATAGAGTTTTATAATTTTTGTACTTTTCTTTTCAATTTTTATTCCTCTCAAACATATAATGAGATAGGAGTTTTTTGACTTAAAGAAGAGTTGACAAAAATGATTAAAGAAAGTTAGCGTCAATTTGTGGTACTCATAGTATATGCATTGATACTTGCAAGGGACTAAAATAGTTGAATGAACATTCTGATCACAAATTCTTTTTGCAAAATTGTACTAAAGAAAATATAAGATAAAATTAGTAATAAATAACAAAATTAAATAAAAATAAAATCTTACCATTCAAATAGATCTTTCGTGAGAAATTATGAACCAGTTGACATGTAGGTTGATGCTGATTTTCTTTAATTATCTTTGTCAACTCTTCTTTAAGTCCAAAAATTTTAATTTTATTGCATGTTTAAGAGGAACAAAAATTAAAAAGAAAATTACAAAACTCAATAAAAAAAATGGAATACTCCATTTGGAGTGCCAATTTTAATGAGATTATTAAAAAATAACAAAAATTGAAAACTCATATGGCAGGGACAAGTTTGTTATAATATGTATATAATCCAAAACTGTATATTGTAGATGTCGAATTATGTTTGGGGCAGAAAAAAACAAAAAACTCAATAATTCAGTTGCAGAGTTTTTAAAAAGTACACTAGTTTAATAAATAATTTTAAGATATACTAAAATTGTAATATTTCAGTCAAGATGCACCAACAAAATAAATTTATCATTTATTTTAGCCCAAGCTAGAATAACTATCAACTAGTGATCTGTACTAGTAATGGTAGCCGGCAGGAAGAGGAAAGTTTGAAAAACAAAAATTCTCATCTTTTTTTGTAAGCGTTGTTCTATACTCTTTGACATTGACTAAGGAAATGTTTGATTTTTTTAAAAAAAATTGATATTATTTTTCCTATTATATTATTCTCAAATCCTATCCTCACCTTATTTATATTTGTTTCCTCTATTCAATAATAAATAAAATAATGATAATTGAATATAAATATTGTTTCCATAATATCAACAATCATATTTCTATAATATCACAACTTCCTTAATTTTTAATTGAGAAACAAACGAAAATCTTGCTTTGCTCTGCTTTATTAGTCATAAAAAAAGTTGTTTGGTAATATATATATA
>NW_017723019.1:225686-249638 GCF_001865875.1 Lupinus angustifolius
TAATGTGTTGACTGAACTCTGTTTTTTTTTAATGCCAGCTTATTCTTACTTGCCTTTCTAGTTTTTCCTCATTTGCAAACCTATAATGTTTAGAGAAAATAATGTGGTAGAAGAGTTTTATAAATTAAAATGGTAACATCTATATTTATATTTAATTATTATTAACTCTTCAAAAAAACTAATCGAAAAGAATGATACATTAACTGTGTATGAATTTTTACAATGACATTGATTAATATAAAACTCTAATATTTTTCCTTACCCTAAATATTAATTTCATTAATTTTTCTTCCTATATAAAATTGTAGAGTGTAACTGACCGGTTCAGTTCCACTTCAATACAGAAGAGTCCCGTCTTTAAATATATGGAGGAAATAAAAAAAATTATTTTTATTTTTTTTATTAAAAAATAACTTAAAATCATGGTCATTAGATATATTTTTAGCATATCGCAATCACTTTTCAATACTAGACTCTCATGTAGTAGAGGTTTTATCCTCATTTGCAAATAAATATTGTTTTAAGAAAAACAATATAGTGTAAGAGTTTTATATACTATCATCGTATCATCTACCATTTATAATTAATTATCGTTGACTCTTCAAAAAAAGTAATCCAAATAAATTATGAATAATATATTGACTGTGTATAAATGTTTACATTAACAATACATAATATTAAACTCTAATATTTTTTCTTTCATAAATGTTAATTTCATTAATTTTCCTCCCTTGTAGAGTGCAACTGAATGACCAGCTTCTCATAGTCATTAATAATTTTTTTTATTTTTTTTCAAGTCATAGTCATTAAATATTTTTTATCATATGGTGCAATCACTATCCAATACTACACTCTTCTATAGTAGTCTTAGTATAGAGAATTCATTTATGGAACTTAGGCCTTGGTTGGAAACTTGGAATAATTTTCCTTGGCTTTGAGTTATATATGGAAGGAATGAATCATGAATCAAGCAAATCAAATGTGTGTTAGGACTACATCTCCTATCTCATATAATATGTTACTTTATGTATTATTGTTTAAAATATAGTAAATTATACGGACTTCCTCTCAATTTTAATTCAACTACACGTACTACCCCACTTTTTTTTACAGTTACACATACCTCCCCTTGATCTAACACTGTTAACCTAGAGTTAAAATGAATGATAAAAATACTAAATTACCCTTTATTTAAAAAAAAAATCATTCTTCTTTTCTTTCAACATAATACATCATTTTTCTCAAGCTAGGGTTCAAGGAAATCAAAATCAAATTTGGCAACTGAGTATCACGTGATTAAGAGGTGAGTAGAAACAACATCACATTTTTTATTCTATTCACATGTCTTCTATTGTTTCTATTTTATGGTTTTTTCTATTCTATTCCCATGTTTTTTATTCCCAAATGTTCTTCATTCATTTTGCCTTTGTCCAATGTGGAATCAGTTCTTTGAGAACAAAAGTAGTGCATCAATATTTGGCTTATAATCATAGTTCATTTTGTATATTCATATATTACTGTAATGATGTTTTGTTTTTCTTGTGTATTTTCATTTTTCATTTTTTTTTCATTTCCTTGTACTCCATTGTGTTAAATTCTGAAAAAGTATGTGGCTCTTTTATCTTGGATTTTGTTGTATTCCAATTCTTCTATTTTGACTCTCTATTGTTTGATAAAATGCTTGAAATAATTGTGAGTCATTTTCTTTCTCATATCAAAAACTCACAACCACACAAATTTCTTGTCACAACAATGGTGATTTTAAGTTGTTTTACTATATACTATATATTTCCATTAACAATATACAAATCCTCATTCCATTTTCAATTAACAATTAAACATATTTTAGTAATATTTATCAATTTATATATATATATATATTTATGTGTGGATTAATATTCAGTATAATTCTTTCAAGCATTTCATCAAACAAGTTGTGACCAATATAGTAAAATATGTTTACATTAAGTCTAGAAGGGGTATTTTTGTCATAAAATTTCATTAAATGAAATGTGATATGCACATGACACCCTTATTTAATAGCCAACTCACGACATGGGTAGTTTGTGTAACATGCATATATAAAGGAGGGGAGGTTTGTGTAGGTACAAAAAAAAGAGGTGGTTCATGTAATTTTATTAAAATTCAGGGGAGGTCTATGTAATTTACTCTTTAAAATAATATTTTTAAGTTAAAAATTTAATAATTAAATAATTTTCTAACCAATCAGCAGTAGTGTCACATGGAGTGATACACTCTTTTTTTATAGAAGATATTCTTGGTGGTAGTCAATACACGAAAAAATAGAAGTTATAAATTGGTCAAAGAAATATTCTATAGTTGGTATCAATTCTGAGACTCATGGGGTAGTAGAATTTACTTCATGCATATTCCATGACCCAAATTATGTGACACTAGTTCATCTTTACAAGGATCACTTATATTGTTTCTATTCCCAATTCTGGATCAATGAGATATTATCACATAAATAAAAAGAAAATTTCAACATAAAACATAACACTTTTATACTATTTGTCAAAAATTGATTAATCCATGATATGGAATGAAGACAATATTATGAACATATTATCTTTGTTCATTTCATCTAAATCCCACATGAATTTGTGATGAAAGCCAACTTAATTATAGAGAAAAGGATATGTTCTTTGACTGTACCATTAACTAATTTGCTTTTGCACTTGTGAAGAAAATTAAAGGCAGATGGGTGAATATGCTCAACTCTACTTGTAAAAAATGGTATTCCAATGCTAAAGAAAGCTTGGAAGCTTGCAAAATGAAAGATGAACAAAAACAATAAAGGAACTTCTTTGAATTGATTGAATGAATGAAAGATGATTCTATTTCTTCCTTATGAAAACATAATGAGAGAATCATATATTTATACAAGTGAAGAGCCAATCCTTTTGCAACATAAAAATAGAAAAAAACTGAAACTTACTAAAAACGGCTCAACAATAGAAAAAACAAACTTTTGAAAGGGGAAAGAATGCTAAAAACTTCATTTTGCTTTTGGGCTATGATCATTGGGCTTTGTTGGATGATTATTGTCTTGAACAGACCCTGCAAATTAGGCATTTGGATGTTGATAATGCTAAGTTTGGTTATGATATTGCGAAGTGGTGAAGGTGAAAGAGATTTGGTGAAGATGTCAGCTACTTGCAGAGATGTATGAATTGGAAGAAGGTGAAAGAGATTTGGAGAAGATGTCAGCTACTTGCAGAGATGTATGAATTGGAAGAAGAGGAATGATGTTGTTTTGGACTCTCTCACGAACCACATAACAGTCTATGTTAATGTGTTTTGCTCTTTCATGGAAAACCGGATTTGGAGCTATAAGCAATGCTGAATTATTGTCGTAAAAGATGCTCACGGGTTTGGCATGATGAATTATTGATATTTTTGGTACGATAATTGAACTGTATTGTTCAAGTAACAAAATCGGTAAATACCAGGATAGAAGTGCCACATGGAGTGATACACTCTTTTTGGATAGAAGATATTCTTGGTGGTAGTCAATACATGAAAAATTAGAAGTTATAAATTGGTCAAAGAAATATTCTGTAGTTGGTATCAATTCTGAGACCCATGGGGTAGTAGAATTTACTTCATGCATATTCCATGACCCAAATTATGTGACACTAGTTCATCTTTACAAGGATCACTTATATTGTTTATATTCCCGATTCTGGATCAATCAGATATTGTCACATAAATAAAAAGAAAATTTAAACATAAAACGTAACACTTTTATACTATTTTTCAAAAAATGATTAATCCATGATATGGAATGAAGACAACATTAGGAACATATTATCTTTGTTCAGTTCATCTAAATCCCACATGAATTTGTGATGAAAGCCAACTTAATTATAGAGAAAAGGATATATTCTTTGACTGTACCATTAACTAATTTGCTTTTGCACTTGTGAAGAAAATTAAAGGCAGAGGGGTGAATAGGCTCAAGAAAGCTTGGAAGCTTGCAAAATGAAAGATGAAGAAAAACAATAAAGGAACTTCTTTGAATTGATTGAATGAATGAAAGATGATTCTATTTCTTCCTTATGAAAACATAATGAGAGAATCATATATTTATACAAGTGAATAACCAATCCTTTTACAACATAAAAATAGCAAAAAACTGAAACTTACTAGAAACGGCTCAGCAACAGAAAAAACAAACTTTTGAAAGGGGAAAGAATGCTAAAAACTTCATTTTGCTTTTGGGCTATGATCATTGGGCTTTGTTGGATGATTATTGTCTTCAAAAGATCCTGCAAACTAGGCATTTGGATGTTGATAATGCGAAGTTTGGTTATGATATTGCGAAGTGGTGATGGTGAAAGAGATTTGGTGAAGATTTCAGCTACTTGTAGATATGTATGAATTGGAAGAAGATGAAAGAGATTTGGAGAAGATGTCAGCTACTTGCAGAGATGTATAAATTGGAAGAAGAGGAATAAATGTTGTTTTGGACTCTCTCACGAACCACATAACAGTCTATGTTAATGTGTTTTGCTCTTTCATGGAAAACCGGATTTGGAGCTATAAGAAATGTTGAATTATTGTTGTAAAAGATGCTCACAGGTTTGGAATGATGAATTATTGATATTTTTTGTACGACAAATGAACTGTATTGTTCAAGTAACAAAACCGGTAAATATCAGGATATCCTCCCCAGGGAGCAATTCAGATCTATACTATTTTCTAAAACGGAGTAGATATGTACAAAGTTGAGAATTAAGGTTGTTAATTGGTTTAGATTATCAATAACAATTACTTAAATATTGTTTTCTAAAACAAAATAAAAATGGTTGGGATTGACTTTCATCATTCCTCCTCTTTGTAAACTTTAGATTCAATTCGATAAAACTTACGAAGTTATTGATCTTGATGCAACATTCTCTTCGAATCATTTGTATCAATTCCTTGATTACAAAATCCTTAGATAATTAATCAAACACCAATTCCTTGGATATTTAATCAATTATCTAGCATTAAATCCAATGTAAAAGAAATTCATACATCATTGTCCATTCCTAGATCAACGATAAATCAAGAAAGATTATCCAGATTCGATTCAAAGTTCAACTTCCCATTTAAACTTAGATCCAAGATCAAGAAACTAGAAATTAAGAAGAATCAAGCATTAAGCACAGAATAAACTTTCCAAAATCGAACAATAGAATATATTTTTGAATTGAATCTAACAATACAAGAGTTAGAAGATTACATTTCAATCCCAACATTGAAGAACTAGCCACTCATCCTTGCCATTACAACACTCTTATCATGAGAAATACAAGAAATTATGGATCTAAAGTCGTTTCCACGATTTCTCTTTTCCTCTCTAGTGTTTCTCTCTCAAAAAATCATGTAGAAAAGCTTGGAAAAGGGTTAGATACCCCCCCCCCTTTGCTTTTCATAACCACCTATATTTGTTTCAGACTTCTAGTTTCTCGCTCAAGCGAGAGAGCAAATTTCAGCATTAAGAAATTCTTCTAGCTTGAGCGACAACTATGGCTTGGGGTGAGAAATTCAGAGTTTTGAACCTGTATTTCTCATTTGGGGCGAGAGACACACATAAATGTTTACATCCAGAAGTGGGAATCGTCGCTTGGGCGAGGGACAAGTAGTGATTTAAGCCTTTTTCCTTGAACTTTCGCTTGAGCGACAGTCCCCTCGCTTGGGCAAGGGACATTCTTCCTGCTTGGCCGAGGTTGTGGCTCAAGCGATGGGTGCAGTGTTCAAAAACCCCAAACTTCTCCTTTTTCTCCTCTTTTTTAATGCTTCTTCTTCTACAATTGACATAAACACTTGTAAGTTTCTAATCAAGATAAAATTAAACTAAGTTTTTGGGAGTTGTACACAATTTGCATCATTACTACACATTAAGTGCCCCAAAATCTACATTTTATTCACAAAATGACACTTAACAAACTCCCTCCTCCCAACCTAGAATTTTGCTTGTCCTCAAGCAAAGTAACAAGATTCAATTCAACTTAGAGGATCTGGTTTTTTTAAATAAAAAAAATCATCCAATCATAGCAACATCTAGAATCATTCACTTACTTTTCACAGAGACCTGTTTCATGATCAGTCATGGTGATCTAAGTTCCAACTGATACAGAATATACATGCAGTTCAATTTCAAACCGAATAGCAAGAATAACTACTCAATTCAATTAAAGGAATTCTCTCATGCTCACAGGTTAAGTGTTTCACTCGCTTCTTTGTTGGATCCAAACAATTTGACTTTGCATTTCATTTCAGTCAAGCCATGTACACAAGTTTAACCAAGGATCTCAAGGACTTAACATAGGGTTGTAATGAGATCTGACTATAAAGATTATTGGTATTTCTAGGATACAAAGAGGGAGATTGATCATTAGTGCATACTTACATTTCCTTCTTTTGTTCACTCTGAAGTTCACTTTCCAATTTCCTGTACTAACTCATTCTTTGCTATCAACTATTTTCGTTCTCCTTATTCAATTAACTCTTTTCTTTCAAGTCTTCACTTTTTGACATGATTCATGTTTCATTTGATTTTCTTTCAATTCATTTCCTCATGCTTACCATTAACACATGATTGAAGAAGGAGCCTCTTTGATTCAATTCCCAACTCAGATACACAAACTCATTTCCATTTCCCAACATAATAGTTAAAAATCATATGCACTAATGATCTTTCTCCATATGTATGGGGATTTATGTATTTCATTGTGGCTTGGGTGCATGATTTAAAAACAAAATTAGCTCCATGGGGATACACGAATTCATTTTAAATCAGACACAACTACATTGAACTAAAATAGTCTTACTAAATTTGATACAAACAAGACTAACACAACAACACATTACACATTACAGCTAAACAAACAACCTAAAGATACAACCTATACTACAAAACATAAAACATAATTAAAAAAGAAGAACCAATTTGTTGTGTTTTCAAGCAATGCTCATCATCACTTTATTTCTTTATCATCATTATCTACATCAGAACCAGATGGTCCACCATCTCCTGCCTCCCCTGGAAAAATATGCTTGACCCCAGGCCAAGGATTCAAGGTAGTTAAATCTTCAGGGTCCATCCAGAATTGGTTGTCTGGATATTGAATCTGATATGCTGCATAAAAGCCCTGTTGCTGGTGCATCTGACCCTGTCTGAGGATATCATTCAAGAGTAGAACATGATATTGAAGAACAAAAGACAAAATGCACTTATAATTGTTTACTCATGATGGAAAAGTGGAGTGTGTGCAAGTCTTTTATGCAATTATTTATATACAACTAAACAACATTGGTAACACAAATAAAACAACACGAAAACAATAAAAGTTGGATTGCCTTCCAGGTAACACTTGTTTAACGTCATTAGCTCGACGCCTGTTTCTTTATGTGTTTTCATGGTAGATGATTGTGGTAAGCCGCTCGACATCACCATCCAAGTATGGTTTGACAATTTTTCCATTAATTATCCAACTTCTTTGAGATGTTGGATCTTGCAATTTTGTAGCTCCATCATTTGTCTTCAAAACTTCAATCAATATTTGTTCTCCCCCAGGTGATAAAGTGCTAATGATCACCATCAATTTATTACCTATATCCTCCATAAATGAATACTTCAAATGTGAAGGCAACATTTTTAGTTACAATATTTGAGTTTCAATTTTCTGCATTTTGCCTAGCTCCTAAGTTTGGACCTGCTGAGATGAAACCTCCCGATATGCACCTAGCTCTGCTACACACTTCTCAATACTCTTATCATCTTCTGCATTTATACCTTCAGGTGCACCCATCAAAGCTTTCTCTAAAGGAATATTTTTGTGCAGATGTGTGTCATTCATGTATAATTCTTCACCGACATCTACTCTGAAACAATGTTGCTTGTCCTTCGGAGGATGCATGGCTTCAAACATGTTGAAGTTCACTTCACCGTCTTGTCCCCTGACTTTCAGCTTGCCCTCATCAACATCAATATTCACCCTGACAGTCTTCATGAAAGGTCTGCCCAAAATCAGAGGAACTTCAACATCCTCTTCAATATCCATTATTACAAAATCGAATAGGAATACTAACTTGTCCACCTTAACCAGGACATCTTCTGCAACCCCATAAGGAAATTTCATTGATCTATCTGCAAGATGTAGAGTCATCATTGTGGGTTTGATTTCCAAATCTCCAATCATTTTCAACATAGACAAAGGCATAAGATTAATATTGGCACCCCATCCAGTATTGCATTCCCCACAGATAATTTCCAGTAATGATTGGTATTGTGAAGCTTCCCGGATCCTTAGTATTTTCAAGTAAAGACTTTTGAAGTATTGCACTACAACCAGCTTCAAGTGTCACTATCTCCTCAGAAAACTTCTTCTTCCTTGTCAACAGATCCTTCATGAACTTGGCATAAGTAGGCATTTGTTCCACGACCTCCATGAAAGGTATATTGATCTGTAGGTTCTTGAATATATCCACGAACCTTGTATATTGTCTCTCTTTGTCTTTCTTGGAAGGATTCTTGGGACAAGGAAGACTTTTTATCTATGGAAGTTCCTTCTTTTTCTTTTCACCATGCTCTCTTTTTTCTCCCTCAGTTCCTTTCTCTTTGTTCTCTTCTTCACTTTTTATATTCTCCTTATTTGGCATCTCTTCAAACTCACTTTATTCTCCCTCAATCTCTTTTTCTATCAATACTTCCTCCCATATTATCAAATTCTCACTGATATCCTTGACAATCACCTTTCAACTCCTAGTAGTAATGGATTTGCAATATTCCTTGGGATTAGTCTGAGTGTTGGCTGAAAACTGTTGGTGATCTGAATGCTGCTCTGCCATCTGTTTTGCCAATTGATCTACCTGTGTTTCCAAATTCCTGATAGATGCTTCCGTATTCTTCTGATTTGTCATTGAAACTTGCATGAACCTTTCTAGAGTGTCCTCCAATTTCGTTAGTCTTTCATGCATTGATGGATGTTGACCTTGTTGGAATGGTTTCTAAAATGGTGGATGCCTGTTTCATGGCCCTTCTTCTTGCCTCCAGCCAGAGTTTTGGTTATGATTTCCCCTCTAACCCTAGGAGAACTGATTGTTGTATGAAGAGTTGTTGGGGAAGTTTCCTTGATGAGGCTGATTATTCACATATTGAACATCTTCCTCTTGATTGTTTCTAGGCATATAATAGCGACCAGTTGCATGATCACCCCACAGAATTCACAGTGTAACACTTGTTGATGAACCAGAGGAGTTTGTACCACATTTAGCTGTTGAAGCAGCTTTGACATCTGTTTAGTGAGTGCCTCAATATGTTGTGTTATAATCTTATTCTGAGCCAGAATAGCATCAGAAGTATTCGAATCTAACACCCTTTTTTGTATTGTCCTCCTGTTGTGATGAACTTGCCTATCTGTTGAAGATAAAGCAATTACAATCCGGGTAGCTTGCTCAGCATCAACAACCATCATAGTGCCACTTGTTATGACATCTAGTATCATCTTTGTCTCAGATTTCAAATCATTGCAAAATATATTTAGCTGGTCCACATCTTTGAATCCATGGTTAGGACATTTCCTCAAAAACATCTGGAAACATTCCTAAGCCTCATAAAATGCCTCTTCTATACCTTGTCTAAATGTTGAGATCTCAAACTTGGCGTGCACATATCTAGCTGGTGGGAAGAATCTTGTTAGAAACTTGGATTCCAAATCACTCCAGTTGGTTAAGCTTTGGGTAGGGTGAGATTTAAGTCATTCCCTAGCTTCACCAATGAGAGAAAATGGAAAGAACATAATATATACAACTTCCCTCTCATTGTCATTATAACTCATTATTGCCACCAACTCATAAAAATTAACCAAATGAGCATATGAATCTTCATAACTTTTCCCCGTAAACTACCGAGCATTGACCAAATTCAGATATGTGGGTATGATCTTCACTGTCCTTTCGACATGTGGAATGACAATGCTTGAATAATGTCACAGACCTTGGTACATAGCATAGTTACCTAACGTCCTCCTTGGAGGATTATGCCTCTCATTATTCCTAGTGGCATCATTGGCATTCTCCATTTTGTCTAATTGAGGCTTTGAAATTGTTGATTGTTCAGAGCTACATTGTGCTTCCTAATTACCCTACTTCCTCTTCCCCTTTGCCTTCTTTCGGTTACTCTTGGTCGACTTCTCAATTTCTGGATTAAACTTTAATTGTTCTTTAGTAACCTTTCCTCTCAAGAGCATAAATGAGAAGAATACAACAAGGGTTAACATAGAGAGTAATAAAAACTAAACGAACTATCTTCAAAAACTAATATAAATTGCACATTGCTCCTCAGCAACAACGCCAAAAACTTGTTCATATTTTTGGTATGGCAAGTGAACCGTATCGTTCAAGTAACAAAACTGGTAAATATTGGGATATCGTCATCAAAGAGTAATTCAGATCTGTACTATTTTCTAAAATAGTAAATTAAGTAGATATGTACAAAGTTGAGAATTAAGGTTGTTCATTGGTTTAAATTATAAAAAACAATTAATTAAAAATTGTTTTCTAAAAAAAAAAATTGGTTGGGATTGACTTTCATCATTCCTCATCTTTGTAAACTTTAGATTCAATACTATAAAACTTGCAAAGTTATTGATCTTGATGCAACATTTTCTTCGAATCACTTGTATAAATTCCTTGATTACAAAATCCTTAGATAATTCATCAAACACCAATTCCTTGGATATTTAATCAATTATCTAGCATTAAATACAATGTAAAAGCAATTCATACATCATTATCCATTCCTAGATCAATGATGAATCAAAAAAGATTATCCAGATTCAATTCAAAGATTAACTTAGATCCAAGATCGAGAAACTAGAAATTAAGAAGAATCAAACATTAAGCACATGATAAACTTTCCAAACTAAAACAACAAAAATATATTTTCAAATTGAATCTAACAATACAAGAGTTAGAAGATTACATTTCAATCCCAATACTGAAGAACTAGCCACTCATCCTTGTCATTACAACACTCTTATCATGAGAAATATATGAAATTCTGGATCTAAAGTCGTTCCCACGACTTCTCTCTTACTCTATAGTGTTTCTCTCTCCAAACATCGTGTAGAAAAACTTGGAAAATGGTAAGATAATCCCCCTTTGCTTTTCATAACCGCCTATATTTATCCCAGACTTCTAGTTTCTCACTCAAACTAGAGATTCTTGCTCGAGCGAGAGAACAAATTTCAGCATTAAGAAATTATTCTAGCTTGAGCGGCAACTATGGCTTGGGCGAGAAATTCAGAGTTTTGAACCTGTATTTCTCGCTTGTGCGAGGTGGTCTCGCTTGGGGCGAGAAACACACATAAATTTTGACATCCAAAAGTGGGAATTGTCGCTTGAGTGATAGTCCCCTCGCTTGGGTGAGGGACATTCGTCCTGCTTGGCGAGGTTGTGGCTCAGGCGAGGGGTGCAGTGTTCAAAAACCCCAAACTTCTCCTTTTCTCCTCTTTTTTCATGCTTCTTCTTCTGCAATTTACATAAACACATGTAAACTCCTAAACAAGACAAAATTAAACTAAGTTCTTGGGAGTTGTACACAATTTTGCATCATGACTACACACTAAGTGCCCCAAAATCATATACATTTCATCACAAAATGGCACTTAATATGATTGCTAAGATCTCAAAATAGGAAGAGCAGGCATTAGGATTCACAAGCAGCCATGGCAAGAGCTCTATACTCAACTTCTAAAGATGATCTGGATACAATATTTTGTTTTTTGCTTTTCCAATATATCAAAGCATTACCCAAGAAGAAACACCAACCATTTATTGACCTTCTTCTGTCTTTATATTTTGCCTAATCAGAATCTCAATACCCTTGTATCACTGTTGTATTGTTAGTTGGGAAGAAGGTTTTGATTCCTTGTCTAATGGATGCTTTCAAATATTTGACGATTCTTGTGGTAACTTTATACTACAGATTGTTTGGAAAAGCTAAGAATTGGCTGAGAGAACCCACTGCATATGATATGTCAAGTCAAGTGTGGATCAGGTATAGTAGCTTGCCCATCAATATTCTATAGTATGTAGTGTCTTGAAGGGGAGTTCCATGTTGAGAATGAAGATTGGCGTTATACTCCATGGGTGTAGTGGTTGGTTTGGCACCAAGGAATCCAGCCTCCTCTTGAAGATCCAATGTGTATTTTCTCTAGTATAGAGTCACGCCTTAACTTGACCTTTCTACTTCCATTCCTAGAAAAAAACTTTAATTCACCAAGATCCTTAATGGTGAATTTATCATGGAGAATGATCTTTGTGTCAACTATTTCTTTCAAGTCATTTCCTATCAAAATTAAGACATCCGCATAGACCAACATAACTCGAAACTCATTGTTAGTTTTCTAAATAAAGATAGAGTAATCAGAAAAAGATTTGGTATACCCAATTTTCAAGAGAGTGTTAGTGAGCCTGTAATTGTGAGACCTGGTGGTGATTTCATATATATCACTTCCTTGAGATCACCATGGAGAAAGGTTGTGTTGATGTCCAATTAGTGCAAGTGCCAATTGTGAATGGCTGCTAAGCATAACAACACTCTTATTATTGTCATCTTGGCCACTAGATTGAAGGTGTCTATGTAATCTACACCTTCAGTTTGATTGAAGCCTTTGGCAACAAGCCTGACTTTGTATATTTCAATAGTACCATCAAGATTATGCTTAATTTTGAAGATCCATTTGCATCATATTTCCCTTTGTAATCAGGTAACTTAGTTAGGATCCATGTATGATTTTTGTCTAAGGCCCTTAATTTTGTTTGGATGGCTTCTCTCCAGTAGGGTAGTTTTATTGCTTCAAAATTGCTTTTAGGAGTTTGGTCAATGGTTATGGACATTTAAAAATGTCTATGCTTGGAGAAGAAATGAATATAGTCAATTGTGTTACTAATAGGGTATTTGATGTTTGTAGTAAAGGATGTGTTTTTGTGTATTAAGTTGTAGTGGTAATCCTTTAGATGGGTGGGTGGCCCTCTAATTCTGTGAGATTGCCTAGTAGGTTGATGGTCACTTAGACTTTCAGTTATGGGATCTTGACTAATTTGAGTTTGGTTAGGGTCAGGGACAACATGATCATTACTAAGATGTTATGCTATTTCAGGTATGAGGTAAGAAAAAATGTCACTTTTCTCACTAGGTACTATAGGATCTTGATTGTGTTCTATCCTAGTAGATTCTTGGTTGGAAAATGGAAAAATATGTTCGTAAAAAACTACATTTCTGGATATGAATACTTCATTAGTTTTAGCATCTAGAAGAACAAACCATTTTGTGTCATGTTTAAAGCATAGGAAGATACATTTCCTATATCTAGGTCAAGTTTCTTTCTGTGCCCAACTAATGTAGAGGCATAACAAAGACTACCAAAAACCTTCAAGTCAGTTATATCAGGCAAAGTTTCATACAACAGTTCAAAATGAGATTTGTTAATCAAAAACATGGTATATTGTCTATTAATTAAGTGTATGGCATATCTAACAGCATAATTCCAAATGCAAGCATGCATATTAGATTGAAAAAATAAAGATCTAGTAACACCAAGAATGTGCTGGAGTTTTCTTTCTACTATACCATTTTGTTGAGGTGTCTCAACACATGTAGGTTGATGCTCTATTCCTTTATCTAGAAAGAAATTCCTCATTAGGAATTCTTTTCAATTATCAGTCCTAATGGTTTTATTTTGGACTTGAATTGAGCTTATGCATAAGCCACAAAGCCTTTGACTAGAGGGATTGCTTCATCCTTTTGTTTCATAAAGAAAATCCAGGTAAATCTGGTTTTATCATCCACAATTGTGAAAAAATATTTGTGGCCAAATGTGGATGGTGTAGAGATAGGCCCCCATATGTCTATGTAAATAAAATCAAATGCAACAATGATCTGTTGTCCTTGTGTCAAGTACCAATTGTTTGATTTATGCATATGCAAGGGTAAGGATTTACCTGAGTTATTCTAGTCTGGAGTTGGGAGTAACTTTGATGATGGACTAATTTGGTTAGTGTTATGAATGGACTGACTCATTGATTCCTGAATCAAGCTTCTTAATGCATTATGTTGGGCTGGTGTGAAAGCTGATCCCAAATCCATTTGGTCTTCTTTGTATCATGTCTTGATTGTATTATCTTGATCTCTAACTTGTCCATCTGATCCTGATTAACAATTGATGTTGCTTGTGCTAGTTGAGTAGCTTGGAGGAAATCCATGCTTATTGTAGTAGGTATCTATTGTATGTCCAGTTCTTTGACAGAAAATGCAAGTTTTTTGTCCTCTTCCTCTAGCATAGGCCCCTGATCTTCCTTGTACATTAGATCTACCACTCATTCTGCCTCTATAACCTCTCCCCCTTCCTCTTTGTCTTGTGTCATTTTTTATGAAGCTTGAAAGATTTGATGCAAGTGTAGGATTTTCAAACAACATATGTCTTTCTTGTTGGATTAAGATTGAGAATACATTGTTAATGGCAGGTAGATGTTGCATCAACATTATTTGTTATCTAACTAAGGAGTATTGATCATTTAGGCCTCTTAGAGAAAAAAATTACATACTCATTCTCTCTATAATTTTTCATGGTTGGGATTAGTGCATTTCACAATCACAAGGTGAGATAGACATATAGTTATCTAGTTGTTGCCATAGTGCTTTCATTTGGGTGAAGAACTTGTCAATAGATGCATTACCTTATATGGTTGAATGCATTTCTCCAACCAGTTCTGAAATTCTGAAAATGTCACCTTAGTGATACCTCTCTTTCAAATCATCACATATCTCCTTTGCATTATTCATCCATAAAACACTTTACACAATAGATGGTTGAATGGATTGGGTTAGCCATGATACAACTAAGTTATTACATCTATTCCAAGTAGCATACATCAGATCATGAGGTACTGATTTTGGCAGAGATCCATCCATGAATACAAGTTTGTTTTTGGATTCCAAAGCCATGGTCATTGCTCTCGACCATGGGTGATAATTTTCACCATTCATGAAGGCTGAAACAAGTACAACTCCTGGATTCTCATTGAGAGATAGGTAGTAAGGACTTAAAGGATCAAGAATAGGATTTATCAGTTGATTAGCCATGATAGGAGTAGAAGCAAGATAGGTGTTTGTATGAACAAGAATGACAAGAACATAGCCTGAAAAGAAATATAAAGAAGAAACAAAAGGCAAAAAAAATACAAAGAAGAGAGAAGGAGGATAACCACGATGGTGCAACAGAGTTACCGTCTTAAAGGTGCTCTGATACCATGTGAAAAATAGTATTCCATGACTAAAGAAAGCTTGAAAACTTGAAAAATGAAATATGAACAAAAACAATAAAGAACTTCTTTGAATTGATTGAATGAAAGATGATTTTATTTCTTCTTTTATGAAAACAGAAGGGAGAGAATCATATATTTATACAAGTGAAGAACCGAGTCTTTTGCAATAGAAAAAACTAAAACTTACTAAAAATGATTCAGCAAAAAAAATGAACTTTTGAAAAAATTCCAAAAAAAGAAAGAATACTAAAAACATCATTTTGCTTTTGGGATATGATTATTGGGCTTTGCTGGATAATTATTCAATACTACTTTTCTTTGTTTTTGCACCTATTAAACTATGTTTTTTTTATGAGTAAAATTTTCTGTAGTATTTTAAATCATTCACAATAACTTTATAATAATTAATTTTAATGAAATGTCAATAATTATTAATCTATAAGTGATAATCATATGGTAATAGATTAAAAATATTTTATACTATCAGTACACATATCAATGTTTTAATAGTATTTTTTATATGGGTCTCATTAACGATTGTCCTAATGGCAATCATTAAGGAATTCAAAAATGGAAATGTAAATAAACTAAATATTTTAAATATTAATATACATGAAATTCTCAATTTTCCATTAAAAATATATTTGATTCATTAACCAAATTTACTAAGAGTCAAAAAAATCATTTCTATACGCTAAAATATTATATCAAATTTTGCTAACAAAGTATCAAAAGTGAGACGAGCTGAAATGGCTCTGAAATGGAGAGTGTCTCCTCTCATTTTATAGATAATAGATAATAGAATAAAGGTCAAATAATTTTAATAAACACTGTATGCATTCCGGTGCGATGCACGGACTAACTTTAAAACAATTTGTAGGATTTCAAATTAGACAAAATGGTCTATTAAATCCTATGATCAGAGTCCATTAAAGAAATGGAGAGGGCCTCCTCTCAATTTTGAAATATCATTATAAAAGTCAAATAATTTTAATAATAAAAACCTGTGTATGCAAATTAGATGCTTGTAATTTTTCAACTTTTCAGTATTATGTTATCATCATTGTACTTAAGTTACTTTTCGTACGTTTTATTCCGGCAATTAAGATATTATGTACTATATTGGACTTTGCAAATTGGTAGTTCAACAATTGCTTTTAAAATTACTTACCTGTGAGTTTACATATCAGTTCGTATTTCTTCTAATTTTACTTATGAAAAATTAAACATTGAGAATTTGTGATGAATATAAACAAAATATTAACTTTAACTTGTGATAAAAAATAAATTGAGCAATTAAGGGAGAAAAAACGTTATAAGAGATGGAAGATAAAGAAAAGGAGAAAAAATATATGTAACATTACTTACGTATACATACATTTATAGAATTTATATTACACGTTATTTATTTGAATCATTTACATGCAGTTACTTTATGTACATTTACAGTTACGTAAATTATGTGCAATATAATTTTTTATTTGTAACCAGTTTAAATATTGAAATTGTATTGTTATATTTAGTATTTGTAACCAGTTTTATGTTATGACAAAATAGCTTCTTGTAAGTACAAATATCACATTATCTAGATATCTATTTTAGAAAAAGCATTCAATTCATTTCATTAATAATAAGATAGTATAATTTTAATTTGATTCCCATTATATAACTTTTAATTTTTGTTTTTTAATTGATTTATTGAAATTGCATTGTATTAATATGCATAGCATATTATAATGTTATAAGGCAAATATAACATAATAATGAAAAAATAAAATTAATAAAACAAGAAAATGTATATTGGCTTTATTCACTCCAGCAAGTATCACAAGGAGGAAGAAGATGATAGCATACAAGTTGAGTAATGCCAGAAAGGAAAGAAGTTTATAAGTGTCCTAACCAACCACTATAAAAGGTAGAAAGCCAGCAGAAAGGGAAAATGGGCTTGGTGAAATAAAATGGCCCAGTACAGAAAAACAGAAAAGAATACAAATAGAAAATAAAATAAAGAAGTGGGCTGACATAAACCCAATAGGAATATTAATGAATCAACGAGAGAGAACAATGAAGAGCAGCCATGGTTGCTTGGAGCTGAAAGTACAAAGATGATGTTTAGATTTAACACCTCTCAATTTGGATGGTGCAAATGGTAAAGATCCAACTTGGAGATGAAGTTCAGATTTTTTTTTGGTGGTAGTGGTTTCGTAAATGCAACTGCTAGCTGGTCTGTAGAAGGAATTGGGAGAAGGTGTACAATGTCTTTCTGAATTTTTTCACGAACAGCATGCCCGATTATGGGCAAGATATATGGCAGATCTGTTATCATAATAAACACAGGTAGGGAGAGCAATAGATAGATGAATGTCTTGAAATAGGTAGTATAGCCATTGAGTTTCACATACTAAGTTGCAAAATCTTCTAGGCAATTGATAGTCATGTAGACTCAATCTTGTCCATCAGAATATAATTTTATTTCTAGTGGCTGGCTGATGCTGATCAACCCTAATAGTATCAATATTGAAAATGCCTCTCAACCTACTCAAAGATGATATTATGGTGTTCTAACACACCGGAATAAATATGAACCTATGTGTCTAAAATTATATATAACGAAAAACTGCATATAAAATGTGTATCTAGTTATAGTTTATAAATCTTTAAAGTTATTCTTTAAAATTATGAAGACTTTACTTATGTATTCATACCGAGACTAACATTTGTTATCAACTCTTTGAATTAATGGAGCAGAAAAATATAACACTCTAAAACTAAGAATTTCTTACTCACAAAACTCTTTTATATATATAAGTGTAACAATAAAGAAAATAAAAGGTTTATACAGAATACAACACAACTTTCCCTTTGGTATTGTAGCCTTTTTATTTTCTTTCTTGTGTTACTGCTTCTACCAAGATAACATAGGTCTGCTTTATATTTATGTATGCACAATATATATGTAATAATGGATCCAAGTGAATGCCCGATCAGAAAAAATGATTTCCCTGCATTTTTGTACATCAAAAGACACCTTTTCATCTTTTGTAATATCTTTATAAATATTATAATTCTTCAAGTGATATCTATTAGTTTGAAATGTTGTAAAAGAATTATCACATATTGTTTTATAA
This sequence comes from Lupinus angustifolius, assembly GCF_001865875.1. NCBI lineage: Eukaryota > Viridiplantae > Streptophyta > Magnoliopsida > Fabales > Fabaceae > Lupinus > Lupinus angustifolius. The sequence goes on from NW_017723019.1 coordinate 244,157, forward strand.
AACAACATAATAACTCATCTTTTATTTTTTAGCTACAAATAAATAATTTTAGAATTTCTTTTTGTTATTTAATTCTTAGTGCTAGAACAGAATTAAAATAATATCTCATATAATTATTTATTTGATCAAATTAAATTCTTCAATTTAATTATCAAATAATATAATTATTTAGCAAAGATTAGAACACTCGTTAATGTGTGACCTTGTAGTTTCAATTTTAAGCTGGTAATAAATTAACTAAATTAATTGACTAACTAAGGTTAGTGTCTAACAACACTCTTTAACGACCAAATAGCACGAAGTAACATATATCTTACTTTCAAGGACTACTAGAAGATTAGTTAAAATATTTACTTCTAACTTTACAACTCTAACTAACTTTAAAGTATGGCACATTTGTCAGACTTTAATAAGTTGTCACAATGACTCTAAGAAACTCATTTCTTTATTCATTCTAATACCTTGACCAATGCCTTATTTTATTATAGAGCTCAAACTCATTACCAAGAGTTGATGTCCCTTCTTGATTAATTACTAATTCTACAAGTATTTAATCATACCCAATATTCATTCAAATAACATCTTAGGATATTATGTATTTGGAATCAAAGTATGATAAATAACATGTTAATTACTATGTTAATCTCAAGTCAAAGGAAACTATTTCATTTCTTCTTGAGAAATTCCTATTGACAATTCAATGTAATCTTAACCATTAAGAATTCTTAGTTGAGTCAGTTCAATAATAAAATCCACATATGTATTATCTATATGTGTAATTTAATAAATGAGATCTATTAATATTTGTCCAATAATATTATCACACATATACTGATCTATCTGAATCATTGTTATCATAATCTCAATGATTCTATGATCAAGAACAATATAGACTAAAAATTATAAAAGACATGTTTCTCATTATTATAATCTCTATTATAATAACAAGTATCTAATTTTTAATCAATGACCTTTACTATATAATCTATTTAATTAAATAGCAAATATGATGAAATAAATGAATGCATTTACTTTAATTGTATTCAATGACATATTGGATCTTGGGCATAAATATAGAAATATATAAATATGTTTCAAACAATCTCTTACTTGCACTAGAGTCAATCAGTCATGTATTTCATTCTCGTCACAACATTAGGTAATGTTGTGTCTAAGATATGATAGCTCCCACTGCACTAGCATGTGGTACCCAATTCATGTGTTCTCTTTCTTCAAGAGTCTTTGCACAATCCTTTCTACTAAGAGCAGCTCCAATTTATATTGGAAAATAGTCTCTTTTTGAGAGAGTCTTGACAACCTTTTATATCTATCTCTATAAATTTTTATTCCTAGAATAAAAGTTGCTTATCGTGCTTCTTTCATGGAGAATTGTTTAGATAACCAAATCTTTGTACCTTATAATGCTGGTACATCATTTCCAATAAGCAATATGTCATCTACATATAACACTAGGAAAATAATTATGCTCACACTAACTTTCTTGTAAACACAAAGTTCTTCTTCACATCTAACAAATTTGAACCTTTTCAATTTGTTTGATTAAAGCGGATGTTCAAACTTCTAGAAGCTTGTTTTAATCCATAAATAAATCTTTACTTTTTGTAAAGTTTATTAGGATTAGACAAGGATATGAATTCTTTAGGTTGTGTCATCTACACATCATTTTTTAGCTCTACATTAAGAAAATTGTCTTCACATTCATTTGTCATATTCCATAATCATAATAAATTTCTTTTATACCTCAACACGAAATCTTTTGAACATTTCAAATTATTCAAATTATGTCTCGTAATATATTAGAAATCATATCTAAACATATCATAAGTGAAACTAATAAAATAAGAATATCATCCATTGCTTTAATTTTCATAGGCGCGTGTACATCTGTATGTATTAGTCCTAGTAATTTGGAAGCTCTCTCTTCAGTTTCCAAAAATGGAGATTTATTCATTTTTCCTTTAAGACAAGATTTACAAGTTGTATATGACTCATAATCATAGTGATCAAGGTAAACTTCATTGTGTAACTTGATAATTATTTTCTCTCCAATATGACCAAGTCTACAATGCCAAAGATATGTTTTATTCAATATACTATATTTTTTTCCTCGTAGAAACATGCATAATTGGATTGAAGTTCACATTTGTTAAGACATAAATGTCATGTTGGAGATACAAATTCACATATAAATCACCATTATGATAAATAGAATAAATGTTGTTCTTTAAAACAATACGAAATTCTCATTTGTCCAATATAGAAATTGAAATTATATTTGAAACAAATTTCGGAACATAATAACAACAATCCAATACTAGAACTTTTCTAGTTGTCTTTCTTTTTCTAGAGAAACTCATCTTATGTCTAAGGCAACAACAATTTCTACATTCCCAACTTGGAGGCTAACTTCTCCTTTCCTCAACCATCATTAAGCATCTCATGCAAATCACAAATCATTTTGCTCATATTGAAGTTAACAATAAATTTTGAAAATGATTTAGGAAGTGATTGAAGAATCGAATATTGAGAAAGCTCTTTTCCAAGTTTGCCCTCTAACTTCTCAAGTTGTTCAATAAGATTAATTATGTTCTATACTTGAGGTCCAACTTGATCATTTGCATGTATTGAGGGTTTAAACAATCTTACTATGACCATCATACATCTTCTTAAGATGCTAAAGATATCAGTTGGATCCATATCCTGGTGTTGCCTCTGAAGTTCAGAACTCATGAATGACAAGATAATGCATTTAGCATTCACACAATCTTCCTTATATTTCTCATACACTTTGGTTGCTTTAGTGTTATATGGGTTCACTAGAGCAACCATAACGAGTCCATCAATGGTGTTAAATAGCTTTATGCATGAAAACTATTCTCAGGTTACTGTACCAATCATCATAATTGCTCCAACCAGTTTGGAGGTTTCAATAATGAAGCATAATGATATAGTAGACATTTCAGAAATCTAAAGCCAATAAATACATTTACATTAAATGTGAGTGGCAAATTATAGTAATCAAAGAAATCATTATTTCTTCTTGTTAAAATAAATTCATTTAAAAGTATGAATGAATCCCTTGGTTGTCAAGTCGTTTCTCATACATACTTTAAAGTATTCAAATGTATCATATATAATTTTATTAAAGAAATCTATACCAAATAGTCCCCTATTTGTCAGGTCGTTTCTATTAGTATATGCTCTTTAAATAATTTAATTTTACAAGTCCATTGGTTGGCAGATCGTTCATTGTTATTTAATTCTAAACAAACATCACATATTTCAACTAATTTAATTTAAAAGTCCCCTAATATTCAGGTCGCTCATTGTAATTAAATTCTAAACAAATATCACATGTTTCATAAAATTTACAAACCTCACATGTTTCAATTAATTTAATTTAAAAACATCATTGTTTCAATTAATTTAATTTATAAGTCTCCTATTATTCAGGTTAATCCTTGTAATTAAATTCTAAACAAATCTCACATGTTTCAATTAATTTAATTTAAAAACATCACATGTTTCAATTAATTTAATTTAAAAATATCACATGTTTTAATTAATTTAATTTACAAACATCACATGTTTAAATTAATTTAATTTACAAGTCACTTGTTATTCAGGTCGCTCATTGTAATTAAATTCTAAACAAATATCATACGTTTCAATTAATTTAATTTACAAACATCACATGTTTCAATTAATTTAATTTATAAACATCACATGTTTCAATTAATTTAATTTACAAATATCACATGTTTCAATTAATTTAATTTACAAATCCATTGTTGCTCATTTTAATTAAATTCTAAAGAAACATCATATATATCAATTAAGTTAAGATATCACATGTGTCAACTAACATAATTTACAAGTCACCTAGTATTTAGGTCGTTCTTTGTCATTAAATTTCAAATAAACATCATATGTTCCAATTAATTTAATTTACAAAAATAACATGTTTCAATTAATTTAATTTACAAACATTACATGTTTCATTTAATTTAATTTACAAACATCACATGTTTCATTTAATTTAATTTACAAACATCACATGTTTCAACTAATTTTAATTCATAAGTCACATAGTATTCAGGTTGTTCCTTGTTATTATATTCTAAACATATATCACATGTATCAATTAATTTAATACATCACATGTATCAATTAATTAATATATCACATGTGTTAATTAATTTAATATATCACATGTATCAATTAATTTAATTTATAAATCCCATATAACTTAGGTCGCACCTTATTATCAAATTCTAAGCCAACATCATTCTTTAACACATCATAACATGTTAATAATGCATAGCTTGTATACAAGAAAATGAAATTTCAATACCTTTGAACATGTGCACAGTAGAGATTTATTTGAAAGCAAATAAATATATATATATATATATATATATATATATATATATTAGATAGAGACTTTTCACTTTCATGTGTATGTATATATTAAATATGTATATATCCTTTTGCATGTATATATCCAAACTGTTAAATCAGAACCGAATTTGGCAAAGAAAAGAAACAGAACTTTGGTGTTCTGTGTTGCAGAGAAAGAAGCAGAAAGAAAGAAGATGTATTTGTGTATTAGTTGAGAGAGTAAGATTGAGAAAGAATATGTGAATAATAGTGCAGAAGAATGAATTCAACAAGAAGTATATTACTCAAGTAATTACAAGACTATTTATACACATAGCCAAAAATAGTAAAACTGAAAAACCCAGTAACTAACTAAACTAACTAAGACTTCCATTTTTAGTAAGTTCTCAAAACTATTAAAAACTGAATTACTTTCAACACTGCCCCTTAATTCAGATTTCCTTCAACTATCTCAAGCCAAGTTTGTATCTAAGTTCTTCAAACTTTCCTTTCTTCAATGCCTTGGTTCAACCATCTGCCATTTGCTCCTCAGTTCTGCAAAATTCCAATTTCAAGTGCCCTTTGCTAACTTCATCTCTAATGAAGTAAAACCGAGTTTCTATATGTTTACTTCTTCCATGAGCAATGAGATTCTTGGCCAAGTTTATAGCTAATTTATTGTCAACAATTAGCACCATGCTATCTTCTTCTTCCTTCAGCTTCAACTCACAAAGTAATTTGCCTAACCATGATGCTTGACAAGCAGCCATACAAGCAGAAATATACTCTGCTTCACAAGATGATAGAGCTACAACATCTTGTTTCTTAGAGGACCAAGAGATTGGTGCACTACCAAGCATAAACACATAGCCACTCGTGCTCTTTCTGTCACACTTATCTCCACACCAGTCTACATCACTGAAACCAAGCATTTGATTCTGGTTTCTATTGTCTAGACTGGATCCAGCAGGAAGCAATATGCCAAAGTTAATTGTTCCCTTTACATATCTGAGAATTCTCTTAGCATCTAGCAAGTTTGATCTTCTTGGAGACTCCATGAATCTACTAACAACTCCAACAC
>NW_017723019.1:249738-251357 GCF_001865875.1 Lupinus angustifolius
CATTGTGTTGCATATGTATCTAAGACAACCAATTATCTGCCTATAGAGTGTTTTGTCAATACCTTTTGTGTCTTTTTCTGATGCAACAGTCACAGAACTAGTCTCCATAGGTGTGGATGCCAAATTATAATGTTCTATGTTGAATCTCTTCAATACATCATTGGAGTATTTCCTCTTATGCATAAGAATTCCATCTTTGGACCTTGTGAATTCTATCCCAAGGAAGTAGGATAGATTTCCCAAGTCACTCATTTCAAATTCTGCCTGCATGTTTGCTTTGAATGCACATATTTCTTCTAGTTTATTTCCAGTCATCAATAAGTCATCCACATATAAGCAAACCAGAAGCAAATCATCCATGTTTGAGCCCTTTATGTACACACCATACTCAGCTTTGCACTTAAGGAAACCAAGCTTCAATAGAAAGCCATCAATTCTCTTATTCCACGATCTTATTCCAAGCTCTTGGAGCTTGCTTGAAGCCATAGAGAGCCTTATGCAGTTTGTACACTTGGTTTTCCTTGCCTGCAATTTCAAAACCAGGAGGCTGAGTTACAAAGACTTCCTCATCTAGTGGTCCATTTAGAAATGCAGATTTGACATCCATTTGATGTATATGCCAATTGTGAAAGCTTGCTAGGGAAACCACCAACCTGATTGTCTCCAATCTTGCAATAGGAGCAAACACTTCACCATAGTCAAGACATTGTTTTTGCAAAAAACCTTTTGCTACAAGTCTTGCTTTTTACTTTACAACCTCACCCTTGGGATTTATTTTGACCTTATAGACCCATCTCACATCAATTGCCTTTTTGTTTGATGGTAGATGAGTTAGGTGCCAAGTTTAATTCTTCTCAATTGACTTGAGTTCTTCTTTTATAGCTGCAAGCCACTGATCTGTCTTCACTGCCTCATGAAAGTCTATTGGTTCCATCTCAGCTAATAAGGCCATATGAACCAATTCCCCCTCTGCAGTGATACTTGAGTTAGAGAAGATCTCATAGTCACTTAATCTAGATGGTGGTTGCCTCATTCTAGTTGATCTTCTCTTAGGTTGATCTTCTGAAGTGATTGGTTGTTGTTCAGGTTGATCAACAATGTGTATGGACACATTCTTCTTCTGAATTTCTCTTTGATTGTCCCAATCCCAGCACTGAGTCTCATCCACCTTCACATCTCTACTTAACACTATTCTTTGTGTGGAGGGATTGTAAAGCCTGTATGCACCTGTAGTGTGATAGCCAATTAAGATGAGCCTCTCACTCTTGTCATCAAGCTTCTTTCTCTGTGCATCTGGGACATGCTTGTAGCACAAGGAACCAAAGATTCTGAGGTGACTGATGTTTGGTTTCTTGCCTGACCATGCCTCTTCAGGAATGATGCCTTCAAGTCTACTTGATGGACATCTATTGAGAATGTATGCAGAGGTTGAAACTGCTTCCCCCCAAAATTGCTTTGACAATTTCTTTGTTTTCAACATGCTTCTAGTCATGTCTAGGATAGTTCTATTAAGACTCTCTGCAATACCATTGTGTTGTGGAGTGTATGGTGCCACAACTTCATGTATGAGTCCTTATGTGTCACAAAAGACCTTCCATTCATCTGAAGTATACTCTCCA
>NW_017723019.1:251457-251866 GCF_001865875.1 Lupinus angustifolius
GGAAGTTTTGGTTCTGGAACTCCCTCGCCCGGGCACCAAATCCTCGCTCGGGTGAGCAAGGGTCTCGCTTAGGCGAAAAATGCCCAGGATTTCGATAAAAATTGAGAATTTTCTCGCCCGAGCGAGCAAAAGCCCGCTTGGGCGAAAAAAAAATTTAAAAAAAAAACCAGAATTTTAATGAGGTCTCGCTTGGGCGATAATACGTTCGTCTGGGCAAGGAAAGCTCTAGTTTATTTGGGATTTAAAGACGAATTATCGCCTGGGGCGACTAGTCCCCGCTTAGGCGAGGGACAGTGTGGAAAGATTGAAATAAGATGAGGTTGTGAACAATGCGATTAACCCGGGTATGGTGTTGTGGTATAAAGTTGTGGAATGGGATCATGTCTTAAATAGTATAAAGATGATGTTG
>NW_017723019.1:251966-252414 GCF_001865875.1 Lupinus angustifolius
CGGTTGACGTACTATCGGGTCCCACGAGAAGCATTCCTTGTCGGAAGATGGCTTAAGGATGGGTCGATCATGTGTTTGATTAATACATTTGCATTTGATTCTGATTACGAATGCATTGCATTATGACCATGAAGTAGTGGGGAGGAAATGACGGGATGACTTAGAGCACCATGATGTAAGCAGGGACGGCACTGATTAGATGGTGATTCGCCAACAATGTCTTGAGGGAGAGTCTGGGTGAGACGAGTCCCTTGTATTCCTGTGGAGGTACCCTGTTGGATCGGACAGTTCTCACATGCCAAACTAGGCACTCTCTGACAACCCCGTGATTGCATTCGAGATCGATGAGAGGGATGCCCAGAAAGCGTTTGTACGACCTAGGTCCGTGTAGGACTGTTCCTAAGGGAACCGACCGATCTATTTTTAATTCCTTGCGAGGATATGTTAT
>NW_017723019.1:252514-252957 GCF_001865875.1 Lupinus angustifolius
CAAGCATTATCCTAATTTGGAGAAAAATTGGTGAAGGAGTTGTAGTCAGTGTTGTTGAAACTTGCTTCCTTTGGGATCATAAGGTTTTGGTGATGATGATGAAAAGAAGACACCATTGAAGGCTTCAATTTTCTCTGGATCACAATGGATTCTTCAATCACATTGAAGTTGTTATCTCTAGGTGCTTCGCTACTATGAGGGTGAGACTGAATCATCTTATTAGGTGATCTTGCACAATCCTCAAGTTGAATAGGTGATCTCAATTGTTGGAAGGTTTCAATATTATTTTCAGTTATTGCAGTGCACTTTTTCTTCAAGTCTTGCACTTACATTACCCTCCCATTATTGCCGGTAGTGTTGCTCATCTTGTTACTAGTCATCTAGTAGTATTGCTCTTTCTCTTGCTTTCTCCCTTGACTCCTTCATCTTTGTGCGAACACAAG
>NW_017723019.1:253057-253562 GCF_001865875.1 Lupinus angustifolius
TAGTTGTTGTATGAACATTTGACTAACTTTCTTTTTACAAAATGGATATTATCTAATATTTCAAGATTTGGTTCTTACTTTGTCTCCAAGCTGAAAATATCAACCTCAAATTTCTATCAAACGGAATTTGTAACAAATGATCATCATAATGCTAAGGAATATGTGAAAAGAACCACTTGTGTGTAAACTCACTAGTAATGAGCACAATCAGATGTTCATTGGTGTTGGCAAAGTTTAGTTGACTTAATACAAGTGTGACAAAAAGAGAATTGCAGACAGGAGAGTCACTATAGTTAAGAGTTATCAACTAGAACTACATCAAGCAAATGACATCTCAGATATCTCATAAAGTACTAGAAAATTGGCTTAGTCTTTGTTAGGGTACAATACATTACAAATATCTCATAAAGTACTAAATGGGAAACCCAAGCATGCATGTTATGTTGTTATTATACTAATATTTGTTGTTTTCTTATTTCTTGAAGTTGTTACTGTTTCTCTAATG
>NW_017723019.1:253662-257030 GCF_001865875.1 Lupinus angustifolius
ATCGAACCTTGGAAGAAGCTTCAATTCGACTTGGTGTTATTGAACTCACAACAATGAAGAGAATCAAATTCACGTACTTGACCTTGCTTGAATGANTTGAATGAGTGAAGGAGAGTGAACGAGAGAGAGAATAGAAGAGAGTGAACGAGAGAAAAGAAAAGACAATGAAGAAGATTGAAGAAAGTGAGAAATGAGAAAATAAAGAGAGAAAAAATTAAAAGTGCCACAAAAGAATCAAACCCACGTTGCCCAAGTTGAGAAAAAATAACCAAACCACTTGTCTATGAGAACTAACCATTCCTATCCGTGTGTATTTGTAATATTTTAGCTACGGTTTTGGAAAATGTGGCATCCGTAGAGTGCCCATTCTGCTATATTTTTGTAGTGCATGACCTTATTATAAAATTTCCATCATTGATTAAGTGCTAAGATAGTTTTTAATTATTTCTATATGGAATTAATAGATTAGAAATGATGTTGGTCGTAGACCTTCTCCTCATTTTTGGAGGAGTTGGAGACAACTTGAACCATAACCTCACTATAAAAATTCCATATTTAACTTATTTAATAATATAGTGTTGTCCTTTTTATAATTATAGAATGAAGTAGTAAAATAGGTTTGTGAGTTATTTTCTATATACGTAATTAATAGCTTAGACGCGGTATTGGTCGTATACCTTCTTTCCATTTTCGGAGAAGTTAGAGACGACTCGAACCATGACCTTACTATAAAAATTTCATAATCAATTAATTGATGAGAAAGTTTTGAATTATTTTTTATATGGAATTAACAGCTTAGAGACGGTGTTGGTCGTGGACCTTATTCCCATTTTTAGAGAAGTTAGAGACGACTTGAGCCATGACCTTACTATAAAAATTCCATAATTAATTTAAGTGATGAGAAAGTTTTGAATTATTTTTTATATGGAATTAACATCTTAGAGACGGCGTTGGTCGTTGACCTTATTCCCATTTTCAGAGAAGTTAGAGACGACACGAACCATGACCTTACTATAAAAATTCCATAATTAATTTAAGTTATTAATAGGTTGACCATTTTAACAGGCCACAACAGTAGACATTCACATTTCTTTTTTATAAAAATTCAATCTTAACTATTATTATACATATTCTAACACTTATTATAAAAAATACAATTGGAACAAAGATAAATAGTCAAAGATGTTACAACATAATCGAATTTGGCAAAGAAAAGAAACAGAACTTTGGTGTTCTGTGTTGTAGAGAAAAAAGCAGAAAGAAAGAAGATGTATTTGTGTATTAGTTGAGAGAGTAAGATTGAGAAAGAATATGTGAATAATAGTGCAGAAGAATGAATTCAACAAGAAGTATATTACTCAAGTAATTACAAGACTATTTATACACATAGCCAAAAATAGTAAAACTGAAAAACCAGTAAACTAACTAAACTAACTAAGACTTCTATTTTTAGTAAGTTCTGAAAACTATTAAAACTGAATTACTTTCAACACTACCCCTTAATTCAGATTTCCTTCAACTCTCTCAAACCAAGTTTGTATCTAAGTTCTTCAAACTTTCCTTTCTTCAATGCATTGGTTAAACCATCTGCCATTTGCTCCTCAGTTCTGCAAAATTCCAATTTCAACTTCCCTTTGCTAACTTCATCTCTAATGAAGTGAAACCGAGTTTCTATATGTTTACTTCTTCCATGAGCAATGGGATTCTTGGCCAAGTTTATAGCTGATTTATTGTCAACAATTAGCACCATGCTATCTTCTTCTTCCTTCAGCTTCAACTCACAAAGTAATTTGCCTAACCATGATGCTTGACAAGCAGCCATACAAGCAGAAATATACTCTGCTTCACAAGATGATAGAGCTACAACATCTTGTTTCTTAGAGGACCAAGAGATTGGTGCACTACCAAGCATAAACACATTGCCACTCGTGCTCTTTCTGTCACACTTATCTGCACACCAGTCTGCATCACTGAAACCAAGCATTTGATTCTAGTTTCTGTTGTCTAGACTGGATCCAGCAGGAAGCAATATGCCAAAGTTAATTGTTCCCTTTACATATATGAGAATTCTCTTAGCATCTAGCAAGTTTGATCTTCTTGGAGACTCCAGGAATCTACTAACAACTCCAACACAATATGCAATATATGGCCTTGTGTTGCATATGTATAAAGACAACCAATTATCTGCCTATAGAGTGTTTTGTCAATACCTTCCGTGTCTTCTTCTGATGCAACAGTCACAGAACTAGTCTCCATAGGTGTGGATGCCAAATTACAATGTTCCATGTTGAATCTCTTCAATACATCATTGGAGTATTTCCTCTGATGCATAAGAATTCCATCTTTGGACCTTGTGAATTCTATCCCAAGGAAGTAGGATAGATTTCCCAAGTCACTCGTATCAAATTCTGCCTTCATGTCTGCTTTGAATGCACAAATTTCTTCTAGTTTGTTTCCAGTCACCAATAAGTCATCCACATATAATCAAACCAGAAGCAAATCATCCATGCTTGAGCCCTTTATGTACACACCATACTCAACTTTGCACTTAAGAAAACCAAGCTTCAATAGAAATCCATCAATTCTCTTATTCCAAGCTCTTGGAGCTTGCTTGAATCCATAAAGAGCCTTGTGTAGTTTGTACACTTGGTTTTCCTTGCCTGCAATTTCAAAACCAGGAGGCTGAGTTACAAAGACTTCCTCATCTAGTCGTCCATTTAGAAATGCAGATTTGACATCCATTTGATGTATATGCTAATTGTGAAAGCTTGCTAGGGAAACCACCAACCTGATTGTCTCCAATCTTGCAATAGGAGCAAACACTTCACCATAGTCAAGACCTTGTTTTTGCAAAAAAACCTTTTGCTACAAGTGTTGCTTTGTACTTGACAACCTCACCCTTGGGATTTATTTTGACCTTATAGACCCATCTCACAACAATTGCCTTTTTGTTTGATGGTAGATGAGTTAGGTGCCAAGTTTGATTCTTCTCAATTGACTTGAGTTCTTCTTTCATAGCTGTAAGCCACTGATCTGTCTTCACTACCTCATGAAAGTCTATTGGTTACATCTCAGCTAATAAGGCCATATGAACCAATTCCCCCTCTACAGTGATACCTAAGTCAGAGAAGATCTCATAGTCACTTAATCTAGATGGTGGTTGCCTCATTCTAGTTGATCTTCTCTCAGGTTGATCTTTTGAGATGATTGGTTGTTGTTCAGGCTGATCAACAATTTGTATAGACACATTCTTCTTCTGATTTTCTGCTTGACCTTCCCAATCCCAGCACAGAGTCTCATCCACTTTCACATCCCTGCTTAGCACTATTCTTTGTGTATAAGGATTGTAGAGCCTGTATGCACCTGTT
>NW_017723019.1:257130-258272 GCF_001865875.1 Lupinus angustifolius
AAGATGAGCCTCTCACTCTTGTCATCAAGCTTCTTTCTCTGTGCATCTGGGACATGCTTGTAGCACAAGGAACCAAAGATTCTGAGGTGACTGATGTTTGGTTTCTTGCCTGACCATGCCTCTTCAGGAGTGATGCCTTCAAGTCTACTTGAGGGACATCTATTGAGAATGTATGCAGAGGTTGAAACTGCTTCCCCCCAAAACTGCTTTGGCAATTTCTTTGTTTTCAACATGCTTCTAGTCATGTCTAGGATAGTTCTATTAAGCCTCTCTACATTACCATTGTGTTGTGGAGTGTATGGTGCCACAACTTCATGTAGGAGTCCTTCCCCTTCTGTGTCACAAAAGACCTTTCATTCATCTGAAGTATACTCTCCACCACCATCAGATCTCAAAGATTTTAGTTTCAGCTCCCCTTGCCTTTCTACTTGAGCTTTGAATTTGAGGAATGTTGCAAACACCTCACTTTTCCTTCTAATGAGATATACCCAAATCTTCCTTGTAAAGTCATCAATGAAGGTCAGAAAATATATGTTTTCCCCCAATGAATTCTCCTCAAATGGTCCACACACATCTGAGTATACCAACTCAAGAGGTTTTGTTGACTTGGTTGGTATATGTGTAGTGAAAGTGTTCCTTGCTTGCTTGCTTGTGAGGTAGTCACCACATAGTTCACTAGGAGCAACAATTGAAGGCAAACCAGCAACCATACCATCTCTGCTCAATTTATCAAGACTCTTGAAGTTCAAGTGACCATATCTTTGATGCCAAGTCCAATTTTCTTGTACTACATTAGCTAAAAGACAATTGTGATCATTCACTTGGATACAAATCTTGAAGGTTCTATTGCCAGATAGGGGAACCTTTAAGATCAGTTTCCTATGAACATCATACACCCTCACCACATTGCCCTTCATGGTCATTGTATAATCTTTTTCAAGTAATTGACCAAGACTGAGCAGGTTGCTCTTCATCTTAGGAACATACCAAACATTACTGATATAGGATTGCTTGCCATCTTTTCTTTGTATAGAGATGTCACCAATTCCTTCAGCATCAATATCACTATGGTCTGCAAACTTGACCTTACTTTTAGTGGATTCATCAAGCTTGACAAACCAATCCTTGTGGCCTGTCATATG
>NW_017723019.1:258372-261403 GCF_001865875.1 Lupinus angustifolius
TGATCCATGAGACTGCTTGAATCTACACTCAGAGGCATAATGTCCAAGATTCTTGCAATTGTAGCATTGGATCTTTCTTTTATCAACTTTCTTCTTAAGTTTTCTGAATGATTGGTCTTGACTAGATGGTTTTTTGTGTAGAAGCTTCATGTTTGCCTTTATCCATTCTTCCAATTTCCTCTTGTTTTCTTGTGAAGTGAACCTTGTCCAGGGTACCTTATGCTTGATTGTGCTTGAAGGGTCTGGTCAGGGGTTCTCTCTTGATTCCTTTCTTTTATCCTCTACTCATGTGCCTCCAATGAGCTCTGCAATTCTTCAATTTTGAAGGATTCAAGATTCTTAGATTCTTCTATAGCTACAACCACATGATCAAACTTAGAGGTTAGTGTTCTCAACACCTTTTCCACCACTAATTGATCCCTTATAGCTTCACCACTCCCCTTCATCAGGTTGGACAATGACCTGATCTTGGTGAAGTAGTCTGCTATAGACTCACCCTCCTTCATCTGCAGCAGCTCATGCTCTCTTCTGAGAGTTTGTAAATTCAATTTCAGCACCTGCACAGCTCTTCTCCAATGTATCCCAAGCTTCCTTAGCAGTTTTGGCATTAGCAATCTTTTCAAAATTTGATTCATCCACACACTGATGAATCATGCAGAGTGCCTTACAATCCTTCTTCTTGGATTCTCTGAATACTGCTCTCTGAACTTCTGTGCCTTCCTCATCAACAATCTGGTATCCATGTTGAACTACTTCAAGCACCTCTTGATAACCAAAGAGTGCTCTCATTTGGATATGCCATCTTTCATAATTCTTTCCATCAAGAACTGGCAGGGACATGTTAAACCCACTATTGTTAGACATGTTTTCTTCCACAGATCCAAGAACGAAAATCAAGTGCTCTTGATACCATTGTTACAACAGAACCGAATTTGGCAAAGAAAAGAAACAGAACTTTGATGTTCTGTGTTGCAGAGAAAGAAGCAGAAAGAAGATGTATTTATGTATTAGTTGAGAGAGTAAGATTGAGAAAGAATATGTGAATAATAGTGCAGAAGAATGAATTCAACAAAAAGTATATTACTCAAGTAATTACAAGACTATTTATACACATAGCCAAAAATAGTAAAACTGAAAAACCAGTAAACTAACTAAACTAACTAAGACTTCTATTATTAGTAAGTTCTCAAAACTATTAAAAACTGAATTACTTTCATGTGGTTGAACAGAGTCATAGCACAAGGTTTTATATCTCAGTTTCAAGTTTTGGCCTAACGTTCATGGTTTTCCTCAATTAAATGTTATAAGGCAGATTTCGTAAAAAAAACAATATAACAACCTATATATGTCTACAAATTTTTGATGAGTCATGCAAGTCCCAAAGTTAAAAACTATTCAATATATCTCCAGTATACCAACAGACATATGCCTAGAGTTTTATAAAAAACGTTGCTTTAATATTACCAATGTCTCAAAGACAGGTTAAGCTAACACTCTAAGTTCCATTTATTTTACTGCAGGTATATACAAGTTATATTGATATAATTGCTGCTATTTTAAAACTAACCTTATGCTTTTGCTTGTCCACTCATCATCTACATCTGCTTCATCGTTGGAACCTGAAACATGTTAATGGTGGAGTTACTAATTTGAGAAAGAAAGATTAGAAGAGGAAGGATGCAACAGTTGAATGAGTATGGTGCTATTATTATTTAAGCTATAGCTCAAGGATCAAAAAGGATCCTGGCTGAAAGTGCAGAAGAATTACAGCAGGAAGAAGAAAAGATGGGAACAGTTAGGCTGGTCCCTTAACTAACAGCAGAGAGAATGTTCACTCAGAAAATGACTGCCTATTCATTACATAATCATTCCATCTTATACTTTTCTTTTTCTCTCTCTTACTTCTCCTTACAAAATCATTTGCCATCTGTCCACTACTGATCTCACCTTCCTTTTCCTCCTTTCTTTCCTTTACTGAATGATTCCCTTCTCTTCTCTGCTTTCTGCTTGTTACAATACTTCCCCCATCAAAATCAACCTTGTCCTCAAGGTTGAAGTTAGGATAAGAGTGTTGAAAGTCCGGTAAATCTTCCCATGTAGCTTCTTGGTGATTAGTGGTGTCCCACTGAACCAATATTTGTGGAATTTGGATGGAATTCTGCACTACCAGTCGAGTTTTCAATACATTGATGGGTTGCACTAAGGGGCCTTGCTGAATTGTTGTGAGAGGAAGTGGAAAATATGGCTGAGAAGAATTGCCTCTAAACTGTTTTAATAAGGAAATGTGGAAGACAAGGTGGATTTTTGCTGATTCTGGCAATTGCAATTGATAAGCTACCTCTCCAATCCTTTTGAGAACTTTAAAAGGACCAAAGTATCTCAAACTTAACTTCTTATTCTTTCTGAGTGCCACTGAATGTTGTCTATAAGGCTGCAACTTTACTAAGGCCAAGTCACCCACTTCTAGATGGAATTCTCTTCTCTTTTTGTCAGCCTGCATTTTCATGTAATTTTGAGATTGCAGAAGATTGTCTTTGAGTTTCCTGAGCAATCTATCTCTTTCTTGCAATGCTATCTGAACTGAAGGTGGATTAGTAACTTGCAATTCATACTTGATGATCGATGGAGGCATTCTACCAAAAACAGCTTGAAATGGGGACATTTTTAAGCTGTGATGGTAAGAACAATTGTACCAGAATTGAGCCCATGGCAGCATCTAGACCCAAGCTTTAGGATTGTCAAAAACAAAACATCTTAAGTACATCTCGAGTGTCTTATTCAAATTCTCAGTTTGTCCATCTGATTGTGGATGATAAGAAGAACTCATAGCTAATGTAGTGCCTTGAGCTTTGAATAAATGTTGCCAGAAGGAACTGACAAAGACTCTATCTCTGTCTGAAACAATGGACTTTGGGATTCCATATAGCTTCACTATGTTTTGAACAAAGGCCTCTGCTACTGTTTTGCTTGTAAAATCAGGCTTTAAAGGAATGAAATGCCCAAATTTGGATAATCTATCCACAATAACTAG
>NW_017723019.1:261503-304160 GCF_001865875.1 Lupinus angustifolius
TGGATAATGAGTCAGCTGCAATATTCTCCTTACCCGGTTTATATTGGATAGTGAAATCATATCCTAATAGTTTAGGTAACCATTGTTGTTGTTCAGGAGTTTGAAGAGATTGTTCCAATAGTTCTTTGAGGCTTTTCTGGTCAGTTTTAATGATAAACTTATGTCCCAACAGATAATGTCTAAACAGCAATAGGATGATTGTTTTGGCTAAGCACTGCACTAATACCAAAACCAGAAGCATCAGTTTCCAGGATGAATGGAATTGAAAAATTTGGAGGAGCTAAGACTAGTGCTGTAGTTAAAGCTCTTTTAAGTAGTAGGAATGAGTCTGAAGCATCACTAGACCACTTGAAAGAATCTTTCTTAAGTAGGTCAGATAAAGGGGTAGCAATGGTAGCATAACTCCTCACAAATCTTCTATAATAACCAGTAATGCCAAGAAAGCCTCTGAGTTGCTTCAGATTAGTAGGTTGTGGCCACCTTTGGATTGCTTCCAACTTGTCATTGTTCATAGCAACTCCTTCACCTCAGATAGTGTGGCCCAAGTATTCTATTTGTTGCACACCAAAAGAACACTTGGAAAATTTAGCAAAGAGCTTGTGACTCTGCAGAATTTTCAGAACCACTTCTAATTGGAACAAGTGGTCTTTCCATGAAGAACTATATATCAAAATGTCATCGAAAAAAACCAATACAAATTTTCGCAATAGCCCTTTGAAGATGTCATTCATCAAGCTCTGGAATGTGGCAGGGGCATTGGTCAATCCAAATGGCATGACCAACCACTCATAATGGCCTTGATGAGTTCTGAAAGCTGTCTTGAATCTATCAGCAGGATTCAACAATATTTGATGGTAGCCAGACCTCAAGTCTAACTTGGAAAAGAAACAAGCACCAAAGAGCTCATCAATTAGTTCATCCACAGTTGGAATTGGAAAGGAATCTTTAATAGTGAGTGCATTAAGGGCTCTATAATCAGTGCATACTCTCCATGAACCATCTTTCTTTTTTACTAAAATGATTGGAGAAGAAAAAGGGCTCTTGCTGGATTGAATAATTCCTTGATGTAGCATTTCACTAACCAATCTCTCTATTTCCTCTTTCTGACTATGAGGATATCTATAAGGCTTCACTTTCACAGGATTAGAACCTTGTAGCAAAGGAATTGAATGATCATGTGATCTGGATGGAGGAAGAGTTGTAGGAGTGGCAAAGACTTCTTTATAAGTATGCAGTAACAAAGCTAAGTCAGGATGTAATGTTTCAGCTAGAGGTGTGAAAGGAAATGAAGCACTCTAATCTTCCAATACTTGCATACTGAAAATCTCAGCAATAGCATCAGTATGCATCATTCTTCTCAAGTGATGTAGTTCAGCTTGCTTTGGAAGCAACTCTGGATCTCCTCGAAGGGAAGTAAACTTGCCTTGCCACATAAACTTTAATTGCAATGCCTCATAGTCAGCAATATGAGGGCCAATAGTTTTTAACCAACAAGCTCCCAGAATGAGATCAGCACCTAAGATTGGCAACAAGAACACAGGCAGCTGAAAAAAATTTCCTTGAGCATGAACTTTCAATTCTTGGATCACTCCTTCAGCAGACATGTAATTTCCATTTCCAACCATAACTTTGAACCTAGGAGCAGGTTCAGTTGGCAATTTGAGAAACTTAACAATTCGAGGCTGAAGAAAATTATCAGAACTTCCTCCATCAATTAAGACAGTGATGGGAAGTGTGCCAATATGAGCCACAAATCTTATTGTGCCTACTCCCAAGCCACCTTTTAAGGCATTTAAAGACAAGTGATGATCAATAACTTGCTCATCCTGTGGAACCTCAACTGATATTGTAGATTCCCCTGCATCATCCTCTAACTGCAAAAACAAGAGTTGTCTATTGGGACACTTGTGATTGAAGGTGAATTTGTCATCACAGAAATAGCACAATCCTTTCTCTCTTCTTAATTGCATCTCAGCTGGACTAATTCTTTTGACATTTGAATTCCTCAAGGAAGGTCCTACTGGAGTTGGTAACAATCCAGAGTTAATGCTTTTAAGCATTGGTTTGGAACTACTCATAGAATTAGTAGCATTGCTCACATTCTGAGATGAGATTGGTGAGTATTTATGAGTGTAATTGGAATTAAAAGCTTTAGGCACCGGAGTATATCTTTCCTCATACAATCTTGCTAAGGCTACAGCTCTAAGCAATGTAGGTGGTGCCATTGCTATCACATCCCTTTTTATTTCCTTATGCAGTCCCCCCACAAAACAGTTTAGTAGTGCTTCATCTGATAACCCGATTGATCTATTAGCAAGGGCCATGAACTTAAGATAATATACAGAAATAGAACCTGTTTGTGTCAACTTGAATAACTCAGACATAGGACAATCATAAGGTGATGGGCCAAACTGTGATTCCATAGCACGAGTGAGATCAAGCCAAGAACTGATTGCTGAAATACGATGCAACATCTGGAACCAGGGCACAACATCCTTCTCGAAGTGCATAGCAGCAATATCCACACGAGATAAATCTGGTGTGATATGGTAATTAAAGAACTTTTCTGCTTTAAATATCCATTCCAACACTGGGGTTGTTCCATCAAAGTGGGGAAAACCGAGAGAGATCTCTTTCACAGGGATTTGAGCACGATTTTGAGTTGCCATAGAGGACCCTGAGTTCAAATTACTTCCATCTGTGGGAGAGGTGTTGAGCAAGATTTGTTGTAAGGCTCTTTGAATCTGATCCATACGATCACCATGCTCTGTGAATCGAGATTCCATCAAGTGGTTCAAACGGTGAAGTTCCTCGGTGTGATTCATCACCGTGGCTTGCAAATCCTTAAGACGAGTGTTCTCCGCCATGGAAGCTCAATGAAAGCACCAATGAAACGTGTTAATGGTGGAGTTACTAATTTGAGAAAGAAAGATTAGAAGAAGAAGGATTCAACAGTTGAATGAGTATGGTGCTATTATTATTTAAGCTATAGCTCAAGGATCAAAAAGGATCCTGGCTGAAAGTGCAGAAGAATTACAGCAGGAAGAAGAAAAGATGGGAACAGTTAGGCTGGTCCCTTAACTAACAGCAGAGAGAATGTTCACTCAGAAAATGACTGCCTATTCATTACATAATCATTCCATCTTATACTTTTCTTTTTCTCTCTCTTACTTCTCCTTATAAAATCATTTGCCATCTGTCCACTACTGATCTCACCTTCCTTTTCCTCCTCTCTTTCCTTAAGTGAATGATTCCCTTCTCTTCTCTGCTTTCTGCTTGTTACAGAACCTCCACCAACAACAACAAAAATTATCTCCACTCAGATCCAAAAGCCTGTCATCCTCATTACCCGTCTCTTATAAATCCTTGCCACTCATAGTGAAGTGAGGGTTTCACTTTTAACCTGAACGTCCTTCGCCCAAATTGAGTCCCGACCCAAAATAACTCCTAGACATGTGATTTTAGTATGTCCAGTGCAATACCAAAGCTCCTAGAAGAGTTAAAGCAAGTGCCAATAGGGATGGTGGCCAAGTAAACAATGAATATAGAAAATCCAATGGGCAGTGGCACCAAAACTGGAACATGTGTGTCTCTAGCATTCCTCTTGGGACCAATGTCAGAGAAGGCATTGTAGACCAAAACAAAGGTCCCAATAATCTCATCACCCAATATGGTACCAATGTTATGAAAGGGGTACAAAAGTGAATATAAGGAGGATCATGGTGAAGTTATTCCATCAAGTTTAACTCATGCCCTTTCGTTTAGGTTGAGGAGAGAAACGTTTTTTATTAGAATGAAGAATTAAAGAGGGGATGAATCAACTTCACATTATATATGGTGGCCATGATGAGTGCAAGGTAACATTTATGTATGTAAATAAGTGTTTTCTTTGGATTGTGTGTGATGCCTGGGGGATATTCTGCAATTTTTACATTATAGTGTTGTCTGTAAGTTATGGGTTTTGAAAATGTGGAGAGTATTTTTGGCACTTGATGTTTTGTAGAGTTTGTGAAGGTGTGAACCAAATAGAAAGGTTGTTTTTTTTGTGTGATATGCCACCCCTTCTCTTATAGTGTTCTACATTGTTCTCTCTCGGTCTCACTCTTTTTGAATTGGCTCTTTCCATTCTTAGTTTTTACTAAACTGGATGTGCGTTTCAATCCTTCAAATTCTACCTTATTTCCCATTAAATTTTGTAACCCCTTCAACCTCATAATATATGTAGTTTTAATGTTTTATAATGAGGTTGCATTTGCTTTTCAATACATTTCATAACAGCGACAATATGAAGGACAAATACATGACTCATTTTATTCTTACTTTTTTTTATTTAAGATGATTCACTTGCCACACTTTTATAATCGACTAACTTCACTTAAAACCTCCAACTTCTTTTCATTCCATGACTTAAAAAAGTAACAATGAGTTTGGAAACTTCTGAGTTTCAAAACAGTCAAGTAACTAGGATTTTAGTATCCATAATTGCAAGAATAGCCAGAGAGGTAACCTTACTTTTGCTTCAATTAGTGGTGTGTTTAATTAATACTTTCTTTGCAACGTTTTCTTTCATTAATCCATTTTTTTAAACTGTTTTTTATTTAAAACAAAATCAACGACAATGAAAGGTTTTCAATCTGCTGGTTAAAAACTAAATATTCAAAGTAGATATAATTGGTGTCAACACATATATAAAAATTGCACTTTCAAATTACTTGTATGTTGTTTTCATAGTTTTGTATTTTTATATAGAGGTCGGAAAAAATAGGGTGTTTACAACTGCCCCTCTTTACTTGTTGCTTACTTGATAGCAAGCAAATCGAGATTTGAGTTTTATTATTGTAAGTAACTAGCAAAGAAATGAACATTAATTTTGTCAAGGCTGAGATAATGATCACAATGCAACACTTAGAGTGAAAGCGCAGGTCAAGTACTGTCGGAATTCGATAAAATAAAAAAGTTTATGTGAGAGTGCACATCGGGTACTGCTGGAACTCGAAATAATTAAAAGGTATAAACGAGGACGCAGATCGAGTACTACAGGAACTCGATAAGATAAAAAGGTATAAACGAGAATGCAGGTTGGGTACTGTCAGAACTCTATAAAATAAAAAAAAATATAAACGAGAACGCAGGCCAGGTATTGTCGGAACTCGATAACATAAAAATGTATAAATGAGAACGCAAGTCGGGTACTTGGAGAACTCTATAAAATAAAATGTTAAAGCGAGAAAGCATGTCAGGTACTGCTGGAACTCGATAAGATAAAAATGTATAAACGAGTATACATATCGGGTACTGCCGGAACTCGATAAGATAAACAGATAAAGAGAACGCAGGTCGGATACTGCCGGAACTCGATAAGATAAACAGATAAAGAGAACGCAGGTCGGATACTGCCGGAACTCTATAAAATAAAGAGGTAAAGCGAGAACGCAGGTCGGGTACTGCCGGAACTCGATAAGATAAAAAAGGTATAAACGAGAATGCAGATCGGGTACTGCCGAAACTCGATAAGATAAACAGGTAAAGCGAGAACCCAGGTCGGGTACTGCCGAAACTCGATAAGATAAAAAGGTAAAGCGAGAATGTAGGTCGGGTACTGACGAAACTCGATAAGATGAAAGGTAAAGCGAGAACATAGGTCGGGTACTACCGAAACTCGATAAGAAAAAAGCTAAAGCGAGAACGCAGGTCGGGTACTGCCGCAATTCTATAAGATAAACAGGTAAAGCGAGAACGCAGGCCGGGTACTGCCGGAAATCGATAACATAAACAGGTAAAGTGAGGACGCAGGTCGGGTATTTTCATAACTCAATAACATAAACAGGTAAAGCGAGAACGCAACTCGGGTACTGCCGGAACTCAATAAGATAAAAAGGTAAAGCGAGAACGCAGGTCGGGTACTGCCGGAACTCGACAAGATAAAAGGTAAAGCGAGAACACAGGTCGGGTACTTTCAGAACTCGATAAGATAAAATGGTAAAGCGACAACGCAGGTCGGGTACTGTCGGTACTCGATAAGATAAAAAGGTAAAGCGAGAACACAGGTCGGGTACTACCGGAACTTGATAAGATAAAAGGTAAAGCGAGAAAGCAGGCCGAGTACTGTTGGAACTCGATAAGATAAAAAGGTAAAGCGAGAACACAGGTCGGGTACTTTCGGAACTCGATAAGATAAAAGGTAGGTGCGAGAATGCAGGTTGGATGCTGCCAGAACTCGAAATTCACATCAGGCTCGGGGTCCTAGAAAAATTGGTTGGAAGCACATCAGGCTCGAGGTCTTGGAAAGATTGGTTTGGCAGCACATCAGGCTTTGGGTCCTGGAAAGCAAAGGTTTTATATCACATCAGGCTCGGGGTCCTAGAAAGATTGGTTTGGCAGCACATCAGGCTCGGGGTCCTGAAAAGCAAAGGTTTAATATCACATCAGGCTTGGGGTCCTAGAAAGATTGGTTTGGTAGAACATCAGGCTCAGGGTCCTGAAAAGGTTGGTTTGGTAGCACATTAGGCTCGGGATCCTAGAAAGCAAAGGTTTTATATCACATTAGGCTCGGGGTCCTGGAAAGCAAAGGTTTTAAACGAGATTGTAGGTTGATGCTTCGCTAGTGGACCAGGGATTTGCTGAGATACTGGCATTGGCATAAGGATCAGGGATTTGCTGAGGCACCCGTGTTGCCATAAAGCATAAGGGATTTGTTGAGACACTCGTGTTACCATAATGCATCAGGGATTTGATGAGGCACCCGTGTTGCCATAAGGAAGGGTTGGGTGTGGAAAGTAATTTGATTGACCGCCTATGATGGTGCGCGTATGCAAAAATAATGCATGCTTTGTATGTATGAGAGTATGTCTTGACTTGATTTGGTGATATGTATGTATGTCATGAGTGATGCATGAACTTTGATTATGTTTGCATGTTTAAGTGATATATGAACTGTGGTTACGTTTGCATGTTGAAGTGATGTATGAACTTTGGTTATGTTTGCATGCTGAAGTGGTATAAGAATCACAGTTGTTGAATGAGTGGATGATATTGAGTTTTGGAACAATGGATTTGAAATTTTTTGTTTTTTGTCTTCAAAATTGCTCTTTGGCACCCTTAAAATTTTTCAGTTTCACAACCTTTTTATGATTGGCTTTAGTTGACAGAGTTGTTGATAATTTGCTTGCTTCCGATATGAGTTTGATCTTTCGAGGATTTGCCCTAGTTTTCGGTAAGTGAATCAATTAAGATGCCTCAATGTCTTGTCAAGAGTTTATTGGAAGAGTCTGATCGTCCAATAAATTGCCCTAGTATTTTGTCAAGAATTTATTGGAAGAGTATGATCATCTAATAAATTGCCCCAGTTTGCATGGTTGAGGATGAACAATATTGAATTTTCACTTGAGGGTGTTCATTTATTTTCCCTAAGTTTTACCCAGAATAGCTAGTGTATGTATCTGTCAGAAATTCTTTCTTTTTATTATGATACTAAGTCGTCGTTGAAGGTTTTCGACGTAGCACCGCTCTCCCCTTTTTTTAGGTCGCCCTTACAGGTTTTCAACCTAGCACTCTTTTTCTTTTTCTTTTTTGCTTGTTATCAGTGCGTGAAAGCATGAGTCACCCTTCATGTTTGAAGGCGATGATACAAGATCTTGCCTAGGCTTGGTTGAGGGATTTTGGACTGATCCATGATAAGCAACTTTAGCCTTGCCCCATGTCTAGGTTTCTTGGTACTTTCATTCGAGAAATGAGATCAGCCCCCATAAAACTGCCTCAGTTTGGATTGGCAATCGTTCTTCTGATTTCTACTTGTCATATGTTTTTTCCATGCACAACTCCTTAAAAAGAAATACTAAAAGCAATGATCATGCAATTTTGATTTTTGTTTCTTGAAGTGATGGTGGTGATGATGATGATGGATGAAATTTAATCCGATGCATTAAAGATGAGATATTTTCATCAAAACTTTATGATATTTATTGGAGTCAGCATTCTTTTTCCCTAGTACATTTCTTAGGTAAATCAAATCCTCGACAAGGTCTTTTGAGCTTGTATCATGGTCTAGCTAAGGGTTTCCAAGAAAAAGGATAAGGCTCGAAAATGTGTTTCCCAAACCCCTTTCCGCATTCTCTTTTCTCCATTTTCCTATTCTCTGCGATTTTCTAACATGAGATTCAAGTACTAAAATTTTGTTTGATTTTTTTATGTGTGATGGAATTGGTGAAAGCTTAATATTTAGGCGATAATCTTCCCGAGAGGTATTTGAATTGTTCATTTTTGCGGTCATTGATAGTGCACTTTATTTGCCATAACTTTTGCCTGAGATTTTTATTGAGGATTCTCAGCGGGCTTTTTGTATTTTTTTTTTGCTTTTTCGTTATTTTGCATTTTGACCGATAAATGTTCTTATTTGAGTTGTATTGGATTTTCAATCCTCGAGTTAGATCGGGAAATGATATAGGTAGAGTGTATTTATTTTTTTAATAATTGAATGTCAAGGAAAACAATTGAGAAACTACCCTGCCCAAGGTTATTGATATTTTGTGGGTATTTTTGAAGAAATCTCCTTCCATTAAGTCTAAGGCTCAAATTGGGTGACTAGTGATATCTTCTTAGTGTTTTAGATTTTCAAAGATGCTATGTGTCATTAGAAAAATTTGCCTAAGGATTTGCACCATTATGGGTCTTACATTTGCAACACACTCCATTTTATTTAAATTATGGAATCAAATATATCACATTAATGCATGAAATTTGGTGTTTGATTTTTTTTTGTTGGAATGAGATTTGTGGAATGAAGTATGAGATGGTAAATTCGCATGATCAATGCATTAGTATGTTCTTCTGAAAAAGATATGCAGTCGAAAATCAACTTTCTTCTTGAAATGGAGACATGAGATCCCGTTGTTTGATGGCGCTAAGCCTTGGAGAGAGCAGTAGGGGTTTCAAATTATGATCTGACTCATGAGTTCCTCGAGGATTGCCAACTATGACTTGTTTCTCTTGATTTGATTATGTCATGAGTCTTGATTGAAGACAATTGTTATAAGGGTGCTTAGAAGCAATGATGATGTGACTTGTTTTGGGTTTGTTGAGGAACATGTATTTTGTTTGTGTTAGGACAATGTTTTTGGGAATTGTGAGGGTGTATGATATTGAAAGGCATTGTGTGGATATGAATTTTGATATGGGTATGAGGCTTTGGAGTATGAATTTTGGTGGTGTATGCAATGCATGGTATGCTATTGCATGAAAATGCAATGGTGAAATGATTTTTTTTGCTTTGTTTTTTAGTGAGTGATGAAGGTGCATGCATGATATTTTGGACGTGTAGGACCTTCATATGTTTTCTAAACTCATCATAGTCTCCTAAGATATTTTTTATAAAAAATTTTGCCTCATTGTTACCTAGTATGCATATTTTAACACAAATAGATCATTATTTTCTACTATGCATGTTAGGCCCACGATTAATTTACCTTCAATTTGTGCTTTTGATAACCATAAATTTGTCACCTGATTAAATATGAGTATTGACAAAACTATAAGGTTTATCCATAGTGACCAATAGGTCACATATTCAAATCTTGGGAATATCCTCTACATTTATAGAGATAAAGTTGCATATAATTATCCTTTAAAGATTCCATTATGCGGGATCCTTTGCCACACAAATTCCTCTAAACTAAATTTTGTTAAAGCACTACTCCATATTGTGAAGTAATCTAGGGTAGTTAATTAGAGACTAAATAGTCTGATGATGATAGACCACGTTATTTAACATTACCATTATTGTTAGCAAGTTAATTGTGTTGAGCTCTTAAGCATGAATAGGTTATTTGTCTAGGAAAAGTGAAGAATACAAGAAATAGAATACTAAGATTATGACATTGGTAGAGATGTGTGGGAAGACTTTGATGGATCTAGAATTCTTCAAGTAACAGTATTGTCTTGATGAATCGAAAGTAGATATTGTTCTGTTTACAGATGATGGTCAAGGAGAAGATGAAATTGATATTGTTTTTGTTTTTAGGGCTAGGCAATAAGCAACATTATGAATTAATCTACTATATTTTCTAGTTTTGATGTTTAGAACTTTCTAGGGTAATGATTTTTAATTTATATTATATTTCTAATTTTCAATATTTTGATCTATACTTATATAATATTTTATTATTTTTATATATGTATGTTGAACATATCGTATCATATATTTTAGAAAAATATGTATCAACATGTCATATACGTATAATATGTGATACACATATATGTATCAACATGTCATATACGTATAATATCTGATACACATATATGTATCTACGCTTCATAGATGTAGGGTATATTAGTGAGTTGAATATATTCAAATGTTACATTAAAGACACATGAAAACATTACTAAGGTTTTGCTAAGACTTCCCTATGGTTAAAGGCTTCCATGTTATCCGCTTCTAACAATTTGACCCATTCACCTGATTTTATCGAATGTAAATTGGAGAAACCGAAACAATAGAATGAGAGGCATTGGGAACACATAAGAAGTAGTTTTTTTTTTATAACTCTTTGTGGCTGATGAGATAATAAGGTTTGTTCTCTAGATGAACGTTGGAAGATTTACCATATAATAAGGTTTGTTCTCTAGATGAAGATTTTCATTATATGTCATACTCAATCTCAAATTGATATTCAAAAGAAAATAAGCATATACCTCTTAAATTAATGATAGGCTTTTGATGACACTCTTACTTTTTTATATACTTTTTGAGTTTATTTTAGTCATGACACTCTTACTTTTTATATACTTTTTGACTTTATTTTTGGTTTCATGAATAATATTTATGCTCGAATTAGATATGACTATCATGGATAATAAAACTCTCATAAATACTTAATGCACTTGAGTTCCGCCAACCTAAGTTGAAGAACTTTAATTAAGTTAGGATTTTTTGTTTGTATTATTATGGATACCCCTCATCTTTTTTGAGTAAGGAATTAATTATTTTCGGGATATGTGGTTGTCTCTTTTAACAAACGTTGCTCCTAAGAATCCAAGTCATGACCTTTTAGTCATCATGGGATTTATCATGACCTTACACCACTAGACCAACACATTGTTGATAGTCAGTAATCTCTTTGATGATCAATACTTTAGAATGCAGAAAAATGTAAAATAATACAATTACATTCATTCTTGTACAGATATTAGGTAAAGCATTAAATACTTGCATATTATTCAAATAATTATAAATGGTTTAATTATTACATAAACTGTTAAATTAATTATGTGAAAGTGTTTAATTGATTTTCTATATTCTTGTAGAAGTGTTTCACTTGCGTAATGTCTAGACGTCATTAAAAAATGAAGTTCTCGTTGAAGAAATTGTTCTCAAGATGCCAAGAAGTACTTCAATTATTTATTTAGACATAATAACAAAATTGCATAAATTTTATTACCTATGCCAAACCTATTAATCATTGGATGTAATCTTTGGAGCTGGAGAAGAAGAATGAGATATTTCCCCTACAAACTTTCAATATTTATTTATTTAATACAATATTTTCATTTTTTTTAGCATATAATTATATGAATAAATTATTTATAAAGAAATTCAAAATTCAAAATTCACAAATTATGAAAATTTTATTTTATTTATATATTCTTTAAAGTTTGCTTACTGACAAATAAATGTATAAATACTACCTCGGTATCGCAAACAAGTATACACACCTGATTCTTAAAGCAATTCCTTCAGTAATAATTATCCCATACAATGACCTCAAAATTACTAAAAGCTAATGTCTTAGTCAATTTAACAACTTATGCAAGAATGACCATATATCTAGTGACTTTGATGCACAAGAATAAAATTTATGACTTACAATATCATTCCCCTATGTCTAAAGATGCAAGTATGCATGTTGAGTAATAATGCCACACCTCAAGTGTATTAGCCACCAATGTCTTGGTATATGCTAACACTTATCATAGGTAAGTCTATGTCTAGTAAATACAATGATAAAATTCAGATATATGAGCCTTCGAACATGCCTCTATGTCTAATAATACATGCTATTTAGTTTGAGAGTTATAAAATCACAATATTAGTTCTATGTCTAGATACCAGAGAGTGGAGTGCATGAAATGACAAATAATACAAGTCTATGTGTAGCAAATGTACTACTTATTGAGTTATGCAAGTTCCGAATAATGCAAGTAAGAGACTTTGTAAATTATTCAATAATCATGCAATAAGGTGATCAAATTTAAAACAATCATGAAGTAAATACAAAACTCAAATATAATCAAAACTTCATAAATCAATAGTGAATTAGTGTGTATACATCAAGCTCATGCTACATTCAATCCCAATAAGGGCTTTAGCTACTCATGTTCACAAGGTGTAAGTAGGATAGGGATAAAAAACAACTCATGGGGCAGTAGAACCACATATAAATGAGTGTAAATTAACTCCTCCAATATTACAAAGTGTATATCCTTTGGTTCGAGTTGGAAGTCCTTAAATAATATTCTGGTGTTGTCCTATGCGCTTAGCGCATAGTCGGTGCACTCAGTGCACCTCTAGCTGGCTTGTGGTGACCTTTCAAGGCACCCACTTGCGTCGGGTTCCCTTCCATGCGCTCAGTGCACCACTCACTATGCTCAGTGCAAGTGGGTGCGCCGAGCGCATATGAAACAATGGCTAAATGTGATTTTTTGTTGCTCTAGTTAATCGGTTAAGTCATGACTTAATCAGTTAAATGCATAAATTTGCTCATTTCGATGATCCGATAGTTCACATTAAAGCCCATCAGTTAGGATTATCATATCAAAACACTCCAAATTGGGCTTCAATGATCCGACATTGGGCTTCAATGATCCGACAGTTCACATTCGTGACTTTACTCTGACATGACATGAGTGAATTCTTGGAACTTCTCTTTTTTGCAATTATTCCTCCAGATTTTGCCTACAAAACACTCGAAATGTGAGATTTGACCATTTAAACACATTTTAATCATGTATTAGTATAATTTTATTTATTTGAGTTGATTAAGTAGTTAAAGTGTCATAAAAAAGGTGTATCACATATGATAAATTTGATACTTATCAAACTCTCCTCAACTTAGAACCTTGTTTGTCCCCAAACAAGAGTCCAAGCTGAGTTTTTTTCAAAAGCATGCTTGAGTTTTTCAAATTGGACTTACACATTAATTATTATGGCATACATTCAAAGAACATGGTGTTCACACAATTAGATAAGTGCAATAAGGAATTTCAAGCACAAATCAAAATATGGTATCTAATTCATGCAAGTCATTCCTAGCTACATAATCCATTTGAAACTCCATTATTTAAACAATTCATAAGTTAATAAATTAGGAAATGTGAACTCTCAAGTGTTTGATAGTGTGTGTCTCTTATAAACATGCAATAAACAAGCAACAAAGTCAATTTTAGAAATATCTCATTATTAATCAAGAACGATATAGAGTATGGATCACTAAGGTCTTTTCAAGGGTTGTAATATGGTTGGGCTACAAACGATATGGTTTTCCCAGATACAAAGAGGTTCTAATAGGCCAAGAGAGCAAATTCTAGCTTCATGTATCACTTCTACTTGTACTACAAGTTACTTATGTTTTTCCTTTTCTTTTCATTACTCCACCACTTATCTTTTTATTTTACTCTTTTATAGAGTTTTTCTTTTTGATTCATAAGATGAGTGGTGGTTCAACCACTTCTTTTTCCATTTTTTCATACATTATTTCTTATCTCCCCAACTTGACTACAATTATAACACTTAGGTCTTTCATCCTACTAAAACTAGGACTAGATAATAAATTTCATTACTAGCTCAAGGTTGCAATCAACAAATAATTCAGGTTCAAATGGGCTAACAAAAGATAATAATATCATTTGGGACGTGTTTAGGCCAAGTGGGTGTAATTAAACAATGTCTTGATAATATCTATATTTTTCTATCAACTATAATTATTTAAAGATACAAACAAAATCAACAATGCAAGTTATTACAGTTTTTTAAAAAATCCATGTAAAATGTATAGCTGAATACTCACATCACTCAACTCACTCATACAACCTCATGATTTAAGACAAATTCATGCCATCATTTTAAAGTTCAAAAGACTATGGTGACTAAGATGACTTGACATAATCAGAGTAGCATACATTTGCAATAAACATGTTATTCCTTAAGCACATATATCTTCGTGCAATATACAAGTCAAGCTATGTAGCCAAACACATTTAGAAGCAAACAGTGATTAGTAAAATAACCTACACATTTTAATATGACATTGCAATAGGAGTCAAAGGTTACAAGTATGATCGGCTCATATGGTTTTGATGAAGACAAGGACATTAGGAAAGCTTGAAGATTAAGACAACTATGCAAACAACATTCCAAGACTCAAGGCCATCATAGTCTTAGGAAAAGTTTTTCTATTTTATAGAAGTCCTAAGATGCTTGCTTAGATAGAGTCTAGGTTAAGTGAACCTATGACAGAAGTCTGACAAGGCTTAAAACTTGATTTATCTAAAATGAGACATATCATTCATCCATACATAATCACCAATTTTCATGAATTACATTGGCCATACATGACCTTGTTGCATCAAAATGGTACTTATTTCAAAATCATGCACACATACATCATGTAGGAGGTTCATCATACATCTAAGAAACTATTTTTCAACTCTACTAATTAATTACCACGAAGTGATAATCAATTATATAGACATGGACCCTGATAATCGATTATGTATGAGAATAATAGACTAGAAAAGGTTCCAATAACTAAAATATTTAGATATATTGGCATCAATAATCGATTATTCAAGAAATAATTGATTTTTTCTAAAAGATAACAAGATTTTAGCTAGTCGATAATCGATTACCAATTGAGATAATCAACTAGACATAAGAGAAAACTATTTTGTATAAAAATTGTTTTTTCTACTCATTTGTTTAGAATCTTGGTTTGCAAAATTTCACATTTTATTAAAATTCTCTGAACAAAATCTTGTTTTGAATAGTGTAGAGTTTCTTTGGATTTCAAAAGTGAAAAGAGATTGAATTCTTACATTATTTTCATAGAGTGTATTATAGAGTTCATATATACAAACCTTGTATTAATCTTCACTTAGAGTTTAGTGTTCTTGTGAGATTTTTGTCTTTAGGTTTATTTCTGAGTGTAGTGTTTGATTAGCATGTATAAGGTGTAATTACTCAAATTTTTCTTTAGCCAATTGAATTGAAATTCTCAAAATTGTTGAGAAATAGAGTGAAAACCTAGTTGAGGTTAGGTAATGAGTCTTCACACTTAAAAGCTCTTGTTTGAGAGGAATCAGTGATTGGGGCTATACTATAAGTAGGTGTTGAGTATCCTAAGAGATGGGTAGGAGGTCAAACCGACGTGAAAGACTCTAGGGCCAAGAAAGGAGCGTTTGAAATGTCATTGGAAGTATGTTTGTAACATAAGTTTTATTCCATAGTGAAGAAAATCTCCTGAGATTAGAAGGGGAGGTTTAGATGTAAGTTTTCAAGTGGACCCACAAATGAAGTAGGATAAAGTTCTATGGCACACTTTTCTATCCCTTTATCTCTTTAAATTTCAGTCCTTACGTACTTTGTCAGTGATTCTTGAATTTACTTATTGATTCTTTATCTGCATATTATTGATTTAGCATTTGGAATATTTTTGTTAAGAAAATTGAAACTATAAATATTGTTTCTGAGAAAACTTATTGTACAAGAAACTGTTTTGGTCAAGATTTCAAAGAATCAAAATAATTTATTACTATTGTCAGTAATTTATTATTTTTACTGATAATAATTGGGTATCCTATTTAATAATTCTTATTCAACCAGAAAAACAACATTAGTGAACCATTACATTTATTCACACTTTCTAGGTATAATTTACTCTATGTTTACCCAACAAGTGGTATTAGAGCTAGACGATAATACTAGCTTGACCGTTTCGTAGTCAATGGTCCTTACATTCCACTACACCTAGTGGAAGGTGAAACTAAAGAAAATCCAAAAAGCTTGTGGATGAATGATGAAAAAAAAATCTAGCACAATTTAAAATCTAAAAACATCATCACGTCTGTACTTTCGTCTGACGAATTCTTTAGAGTCTCACAATGTAGTAGTGCTAAGAAAATGTGGGATACTTTACAATTAATGCACGAATACACAAGCATGCAAGACTAAATGCCTTAACACATGAACATGAGTTGTTTAAAATGTTTCTTAATGAATCAATTAGTGATATGCAAAAAAGATTTACTCGTATTGTTAATCATTTAGTTGAATTGGATAAATCTTTTGCCAAAGGTGAACTAACAAATAAAGTGTTGAGATGTCTTGATAAGAATTGGCAACCCAAGGTGACGACCATCATGGAGTCAAAAGACTTGGATTCAATGACACTCGCTTTACTTTTTGGCAAACTCTAAGAACATGAAGTGGAGTTGGGCCGCTTGATATTGCATGATAAATTGGATAAAAAGAAGAAGGGAATCTCTCTAAAAGCCACAATATCTCTAAGCTAAGAAGATAGATTTGATGATGATTCAGATTTCGATGATGAAACCATGATGTTTCTCGTACGAAAATTCAACAAGTTCCTCAAGAGGAAAGGTGACCTGAAAAGGTTTCAACAAAAAGAGTCGAAAGACTCAACTAAAAAAGGCAAGGCTCCCAAGGAACGCCTCACTTGCCATGAATTTATGAAAGGGGGACATATGAGATAACAATACCCAAACTATCCTAAAAAGGTTGAGAAAGACAAGAACAATACTCGAGACTTCAAATCAAAGACGACTTACATTGTATGGAATGTTCCCAAAGAGGAGTCAACAACGACCACCTCAGAGGAGGAAGAAACGACAAAGTTGTGCCTCATGGTCAACACTCAAGATTCTTGCAACTCAAATGAACATGGAGAATCTAGTGAGGTACAATCTTTTAAAACTAACTCATATTCTGAAAGTTCTGAAAATTCGCCTACATATGATGAACTCTATGGTGCCTTTGTTGAACTATATGAAAAATTAGAGAAGCTTTCTAAAATTAACATATATTGAAAAGGGATCATTCTTTTGCATAAAAGGAAACTAGTTAAAATGCAACATGAATTAAATGAGTTAAAACTAGAAAATGAGACTCTTAAATCTTATATATGCTTCTGCTTCATGTGATTGTTATTCTAAGTTAAATGAGACATCTATATATCAAAATTGCAAGAGATTAGAAGCTAGAAATATGTTTTAAAACAAAAAATTGGAAGTTTCACATATAGTAGTCAAAACCTAGACAATTTGCTTGCTACTTCAAGAAATGTAGGTAATCAGGTTGTTGTAGGGTATAAATATGCTAAGAAAAGAAGGTCATATAAAAATCAACTATCTTATACTCATAACATACATCATAATAACTTGCCTACTTGTTTTTATTGTGGAATTTATGGCCATACATCCATTTCTTGCCATATAAGAAGGCATGGAGTACATAGTGTCAAATTTGTATGGATATAAAAAAGGCTACCACTTGATTGCTAACAAGAAGGGACTCAACATAAATTGGGTACCTAAGAGTATCAAGAAATTTTGTTTTGTAGGTATGCCTCCGAACACATGGACAATATTGGTACCTTTATAGCAATTGTTCGAGGCATATGACAGGTGATGAGTCTAAATTCCTTGAACTATCACTCAAAGAAAAGGGCTATGTCACATACGACGATAACAATCAAGGAAAAATACTCGAAGTCGGAAAGATAGGTAATGCTTCCCAAGTTATTAATGACAACGTCCTTTATGTAGAAGGGTTGGAGCATAACTTGCTAAGCATAAGCCATCTGGGAGATCGAGGTAACAAAGTGTCTTTCAATTCTAAGTGTTGTATTATATGCGATGGCACAAATAATAAGGTTAAATTCCTTGGTCATAGAAATAATAAAACTTATATGATTGACTTGGAAGAAATCACTTCATTATTTTCAAAATGCTTTATTTCGAAAGAAAGTGATATTTGGGTTTGACATTGGCGAATGGCGCATATTCACTTAAAGCACCTAGAAAAAGTGTCATCTAAGGAATTAGTAGTTGGACTACAAAAACTAAATTTTAACACAAATGACATTTGCAATACTTGTCAAAAATATATGCAAGTCAAAAAATCTTTTTCTTCGAAAACTGTGATATCCACTCAATTAATACATTACTTTACTCTAGTGTATTACTCGTTTTCCTTTTTCTTGGTACCTCTACATGTTGCCCATTTAGTTTATGTAAAGTTCGGATTACTACTCAGGACTAGAAAGAAATGTTTGTAGAAGAATAAGGTAACAAAGAGAAAGAACAAGAGAAAGACATGTGCGTGTACAAGCAATGGCTGAACGAGATGAAAAACCACTTAGCGACTATGCAATCCCTAATGCTCGTAGTTTACGTCCTAGAATAATCTGCCCAGCTATTGAGATATAGAACTTTTCTTTTCCATATGCTCTGATCCAAATAGTGATGCAAAACCAAATTGGAAGAGAAACTCATGAAGATCTGAATGCCCATATTGATCAGTTCTTGGAATTTTGTGAGACTGTAAGGATCTATGGGGCTTCTGAAGATGTAATTCATCTCCACATGTTTCCATATTCCTTTCGAGATAGAGTTAAGACGTGGCTAAGAAATCAAAATGTTGAAATTCAAGTAACATGATGAACTTTGGAGGAAGCTTTTCTCAACAAATACTTCACTCCTTCCAAAATTGTGCACTATAGATACCTCATCCAAAGCTTCAGTCATAAAGATGAGGAGAAAATCACTGAAGCCTGGGAAAGATTAAATGAGTTGACTGAAGCTTGCCCTCATCATGGTATTCCACCATAGATGTTGATCCAGAACTTCTAGAGTGGGTTAGACGACTTTCATCACAATAATTGTTGGACTCTTCCGCAAGTGGTGCCTTCATGTGTAAGGGAAATGATGCTCCTTCAAAGATCACAGATAATGTGGTTCCAATCATCACCAATGGGCGAATGAGAGGAGACATCATCCAAAAAGAGACTCTAGTGCACAATATTTGGGAAATCAAATGGAAAATGTAATTTCCACATTGGAGAACATTTCTCAAAGGTTTGGAAAGCCGGAAAAATACCATGCTGATGCTATTGGGTCTATAATTGCAAGATGTGAGGGATACGGAGCAAAAGGGCATGAGTGGCTTGAATACAAACAATTCACTGAACCTATACATGGAGCTTGGACCAATGAACAATCTGAATCATGCAATTACTATGACTACAAAGAGTGGAGTAGGCAACAATTCATTCCACCATACAGGTAGAATAATCCCAACCTTTCCTAGAGGAGCAACAACACTCTAAATCATCAAAATCAGGATGAGCAAGGTAATATGAAACCTTCGACATGGTGTCCATAGGTACAATCTTGTCCTATTGATCCCACTCATATAACAATAATGGAAGGTCATGAAAAATTACTTGAAAACCTTAATAAATTTCAAGAGGATCAAATCATGATTAATAAAAATGTTTCAAATATGTTAAATGATTTGAATTCTAAAATAGAAAACTTGACCATCCATGGAAAAATGTTAGAAATAAAAATTCCCCAACAAGCTATCAAACTTAATAGGCAAACAAGGACGTTTCAAAGACAACAGAGAAAAATCCAAATAATGAACTTTGTAAGGTTGTCCGATTAAGGAGTGAGAAGGAACTCAAGGATGTTCCTCGAACTGGAAATAATATACAAGTGGAAGAGAAATATACTGAGACACAACTCCCTAAAGGGGAACAAAATTTTGAAAATGTGTCTAAGTATGTAGCTCCACCACCATATGTACCACCGATTCATTTTCCCTAGATATTTGGGAAGGCAAAATTAGAAAAGATATATGAGAAATTCTTAGATATCCTTAAGAAATTCTATATCAATTTGCCTTTCACTAAGGTACTATAGGAGATGCATCCGTACATGAAATTTCTTAAGGATATTCTACCTAACTAAGGAGTGCAATGCTTTAATTCAAAATAAATTGCCTCCTAAACTAAAAGATCCCAGTAGTTTCTCTATCTTATGCTTAATTGGTAACACTAATTTTGACCGTGCTTTACGTGACTTGGGGGCATGTGTGGTCCTAATGCACTTATTCGTATGTAAAAAGTTGGACGTGGGTCAACTAAAACCCACTACTATATCACTTCAATTAGCGGATAGGTTAGTGTTGAAAGAGTTTTCTTGCTTGGTAGGGCAATTTTCTAATTGATTTATTTAATAGCAGGTTGAATCTTTGCTCGCCATCACAGCTTTGTTGGAATAAATTCCAACGCCAGTATAATTGTTTCAAGAATTTTCTTTAATAAAAAACTTAGCTTTATTGAATTATTAACAATTTCATACCATCCTAGCTTTGTTGGATTAATTTTCAACACGAATATAATGGTACGAATATAGCAAATTAACACAAGTGATAATGAGTGATATTTATTTTCGTTTTCCTTTATTAACCGAACTACTTCCTTATGGAAGGTTGGTAAAGAATAAATAAACAAAGCAATAAATAAATGTTAGTAGCAGAATTTAAATGACATAAAATAAATGTTAGTTGCGGAAAGTAAATGACTGAAAAATAAAAGTTAGTAGTTAGATCACTCATTATAACTGTGTATTTTTCCTTTTCGCACAGATACAATTTATGAATTAAATTGAACTTTGATTCAAGTTTACTTTCTTTGTCAAAAAATAAAATTTATAAGTTAACACTTTACTATTTTTCATTTGCATCTCTTTCAAGATTCAATTGTAGTATAGTATAAAGTTATGTCGAACCACAAGGAATTTCTGAATAGAAATATATTCATACTTTGTATATTTTATCAAAAGTAAGAAAGTAACATATAAAGTTGTTTTTTTAATTTATGAATTAAGAAACATGAAAAAGTAAAGAACTAACTATTTATAAATTCAAGAGGGAAAATTGATTTGAAAGATGGAATGATTTCTTGACTCAAATGATTTTTGAAAACATTACAATTTATGTGTTATACTTTCGATTAATTCCACACACCATTTCTAAATCCTTCATCTAGTGTCCTAGAATGATAAGATAATTTTCAAACCTTATGTAATACACTAAACAATAGTTAAGTGTCACTCGTCTGAGTAGGTTGTCATACGCTACTTCAGAGTCCATTAACATCATTTAGCCTTGAACATAAGTTACTTAAAATAGATGTTTGATGTGGCAAGTGAACTAAGTAGTAGGTTATACTTTTTAGTTCACTTGTCAAGACTTTAAGAAGAAGCATTTTTGGATCTTTAAATCAAGTTTTAGGTGATCCAACTAAAACCCATTAAGAACTTCATAAAGAATCAAAACATAACCAAATATAATAACTTGAATGTATTGAACTCAAAAGATGATAAAAAAGAAGAGAAGAAATAACATTACACCATAATCCAAGTAAATATGTAGGATCATGAGCCTTCTATCCAAAGATGACATGCTTTTTTATTCTAAATGAGGTTACAAAATCATGTTTTTGCATCTCATTTGTCAACTCCCTTCCCCTTGAATTTATATGAACGAAAAGCCTAAGAACAATCTAAGAACACTCTAAAAGAATAGAGAACCAAAATGGGAAGAAGAAGAGGAATTTAACAGGTATCTACAATGTGTAAAAGTGAAGGAATAGGTGTGCCTTTTATAGGCTAAGTGAGGGCCGTCTGGCCCCCTTTCCTAGCCGCCCAACGCCCTGGTCCAAGCTGGTGGGTCAACAGCTTGTCCCATCTTGGCCAGCTAGCTTGGATAGCCTATTGTGGGCTATGTTACATGCATGTTGACACCTCCTACTTGCTTGTTCAGAACATATGTCATGCATGAGGACATGTGCTTGGCTTTCAAGTAAAGAATAGGTAAGTTTCTTGATGAATTGGCCAAGCTTTCTTCATGGCTAGGTTTTTTCCTAGCCGCCCAGCTCACACCTGGTCCACACCTGGCTGGTTGGTTCCTTCATTGTGAAGGAACCAACCTTTCTTATACCCGAGGCAACCTTTGTTCCATGATTTTTGAGTTGATTTTAGTTGGTTACTTGGCACTTTTGGAATGATTTCTTCAAGTCTAGGTAAGCTTTTGATTTATGCTTTTCTTTGCATACCTAGCTTGGGTTTCTTCAAGGTTAAGAAAGGTAAATTTCTTCAAGCCTAAGTAATTTTTTGGTGAGAAGCTTACGCACACAACATGTCGTACTTAGCTTATTTGTTTTTAGCATTTCCTTTTGGACTTTTGGCTTGTGATTTGGAATGAATTCTTGGATCTCTTTTGGATTAATCAATTTCCTACAAAATTCAAGGGAAACTTGGACAGGAGGTGATCAAAAATTATATTATTCTAAAATACAAAATTTATCTAAAAAGTGTTGAAGTAAGTTGATTTTCTCATTTTTGCCCAGGATAAGTGCCATGAAAAGTATATGAAAATTAGGTATTTTTGGCACTTATATCAACTCCCCCCAACTTTAAACTTTTTTTTTCCCAAAAAAAAAAAGTAAAATAACAACTACTTGCCTTTGTAAAAATTAATGTTGGACAAGATCAAAACTTATGCATTATTCTTTAAGGTTCCATGAGATGTGTTTATGATTATGTGATTTTGACTCATAATAATTCAAACTAAGAGCGAACATATCTTTTCAAAAGTTAATTTAACACTTCACTTATACAAAATGTTATCAATCAAAGAGATGCATTATCACACACAGTTCAAGAATGGAACCAAATGGGTAAGTGTTTCATTCAAAACTCAACTTGTTTGGTTTGCAAGAATTTAATTTTGTTTTTCTTCTCAACACTTACTTTGATTGCACAAATTCTTCAAGGATCACTAAGGTCTTCCTTAGGTTGTAATGAGGCTTGGCTTATCAAAGAAAATTGGTTTTCCAAGATATTCAAAAATACTTCCATAGTTAAAAGAGCAAAAATTGATTTGTCTTTCAAAATACATACTCCTTTTTAACTTTTTCAACTTTCTTCATTTCCTTCCTTTCTTCTTTCTTTTTCATGACCTTTTTATGTAACTTTTCTTGACTTTTCTCAATCTATTTTTACTCTGTTTTATTTTTGGGACATTTCTTTAAATTTTTTATTTGTAAAGAAGTTGAGAATTTTTTTTCTTTTCAACACTTTGTTACTTGGCTCACCCTTTCTTTTTGAAAAATACTCTCTTTTTACTTACAAAATTATAGGAGATTTCATTTTTGTTTTTCCATATTCGGCTCAAGGGTTTTGTTTGAAAAAAAAAATCTTTTTAAGGCTCAAAGGGGTTAGCAAAGGATGTTCCTATTTTTGGTTGGTCATTTTTGGCCAAGTGGCTCATTCTATTTGAAATAACTTGCCTTGATTATTTCCTATCAAATTGTGTGCAACTAAGTAAAGAAAGATTCAAACAAAATCAATTGTGCAAAACCAAAAAGTTTCTCACTAAGCTCACATAATAATTGTGTTTGGGTTACACTCCTTCACATGGTTCGTTTATGTATAAATCTTTGATTTTCAAATAAATTCACAAGTTCACGATAAATGATTTTCCAAAAAGTTTGCATTTTATAAAAGTTATGACATTACGAAAGCTTCACAAAATATTTCAGATTTTCATCTCATGTTGTTAATTTACAAAGTCATTGATCTTGTTAAAAGTTTAAGCCAAGTTGTGTTATCTACTATGTTTAGTTTCAACAATTTCACTTTTTAAACAAATTATCAAAAAGAAACTAAAGAAAACACACAACTTAAAAAAAATTAAAAACACACAAAAAATGAAAATCTTTTAAAATGTTATACACACTCCTCCCAACTTATGATATTGAATTGTCCTCAAGTCATTTTGAAAATATATTAAGGAAGTTTGTAAACATTTTGGAAGAAATGAAAAAAAAACTAACCAACATTTTTAGAAGAACTCAACCATTCTCCTTGATTTTACTACCTCTCCAAGATAGTGGTGCCTTTAGAGCCAACTCCTCATTTTTGTCTATTTGTTTTTGGACTTGTTTTCATGTAAATCATTAGAACTTGCAATTTTCTTTTTCCTTGAGGTTAGTCTAACAAATTACATGATTTTCTCAATATCTAAAACATTATGTTCAAGAATATGAATTTGATTTACATGAATTCCAATCAAACATCATGTTTTTGATGAATATTATGTTTACATTAAATATTTAAGCATTTTTCAAATCCAATTGATACAAGGAAATCCAAATAGAACTTTATGGAATTCCAAACAGCAAGACATCAATTCAAATAAATCCATTCAGAAGTTTATGAATTTATTTTATTAAATGGTAAACCAAATAACAACTTAGTAAACCAATTAACACATTTTTAGGAGTTCTCAAGTTTGAAAAAATTAATTTTTGGCACAATTTTTAACAAGCATGCTCTTAGTTTTAAAAATTGATTTCACAATTCTAAAATCATCAACTAAATTATGTTTATGGAGATATAGGTTTAAGTATCACAAAATAAAATATGTTTATGGAGATATAGGTTTAAGTATCACAAAATAAAATATGAGTATCAAAAAGTGCATGGTGAATACTTAACCTTTAAGGATT
Organism: Lupinus angustifolius; assembly: GCF_001865875.1. Taxonomy (NCBI): domain Eukaryota; kingdom Viridiplantae; phylum Streptophyta; class Magnoliopsida; order Fabales; family Fabaceae; genus Lupinus; species Lupinus angustifolius. Next base: position 286,151 of record NW_017723019.1, read on the forward strand.
AAAGTAGCTTCCCTATTTGGAATTTTGAAAAACATTCAGCCACTAATCCTTGTTGATTTCAATCTCCCTTATCTTGTTCTTTTGAAAAAGTTGATGCGGGATACCTCCTCATCACCTAAATTGTTTTTATAGCAATAGTAAAGGTTTCTTAACTAGTGAGTTTTCACTCTACTACTTCCAACTTTTCTTTCTTTTTGGGTTTTAAAGTTTTTTTAAATGTACAAAACAGAAAAATAAATTAAAGGGTGTCCAAAAATAAAAATCAATTTATACAAAAGTGAAAGAAAATTGTGTTTATAATTACTAATGACAAAAAATATCAGTATGAATTTCTTTTATCTAGCAATTGCGCCAATTTGTTGAAAGAATTATCTTGTTTTGTAGGGCAAGTTTCTGATCGATTTATTTAATAGAAGGTCGAATATTTGCTTGTCATCTTGGCTTTGTTGGAATAAATTCCAACGCCGATATAATGGTTTCAAGAATGTTCCTTTGATAAAAAACTTAGCTTTATTGAATTATTAACAATTTCATACCATCTCGACTTTGTTGGATTAATTTCCAACGCCGATATAATGTATGAATTTAGAAAATTAACACAAGTGATAATGAGTGATATTTATTTTCGTTTTCCTTTATTAACCGAACTACTTCCTTATGGAAGGTTGGTAAAAAATAAATAAATAAATAAAGCAATAAATAAATGTTAGTTGCAGAATTTAAATGACAGAAAATAAATGTTAGTTACGGAAAGTAAATGACTGAAAATTAAAAGTTAGTAGTTAGATACCTCATTATAACTGTGTATTTTTTCTTTTCACAAAGATACAATTGAAGAATTAAATTGCACTTTGATTCAAGGTTTCTTTCTTTGTCAACAAATAAAATTTATAAGTTAACACTTTACTATTTTTCATTTGCATCTCTTTTAAGATTCAAATTGAAGTATAGTATAGGGTTATGTCGAACCACAAAGAATTGCCTAATAGAAATGTACTCATACTTTGTATATTTTATCAAAAGTAAGAAAGTAACATATAAAGTTGTTTTTTGATTTTATGAATTAAGAAACATGAAAAAGTAAAGAACTAACTATTTACAAATTCAAGAGGGTAAAATTGATTTGAAAGATGAAATTATTTCTTGACTCAAATGATTTTTGAAAACATTACAAGTTATGTGTTATACTTTCGATTAATTCCACACACCATTTCTAAGTCCTTCATCTACTGTCCTAGAATGATAAAATAATTTTCAAACCTTATGTAATACACTAAACAATAATTAAGTGTCACTCGTTGGAGTAGGTTGTCACACCCTACTTCAGGCGCCATTAACATAACATCATTTTACCTTGAACATAAGTTGCTTCAAATAGATGCTTCATGTGGCAAGTGAACTAAGGTGTGGGTTATACTTTTTAGTTCGCTTATCAACACTTTAAGAAGAAGCATTTTTGAATCTTTAAATCAAGTTTTAGGTGATCAAGCTAAAACCGCATTTAGAACTTCATAAAGAATCAAAACTTAACCAAATGTAATAACTTGAATGTTTTGAATTCAAAAGATGATACAAAAGAAGAGAAGAAATAACAATACAACATAATCCAAGTCAATATGTAGGAAAATGAACCTTCTATCCAAAGAGGAGATGCTTTTGATTCCAAATGAGGTTACAAAATCATGTTTTTGCACCTCATTTGCCAACTCCATTACCCTTGAATTTCTACGAACTAAAAGCCTAAGAACACTCTAAAAGAAGATAGAACCGAAATGGGAAGAAGAAGAAAAATCTACAAGGTATGTACAATGTGTAAAAGTGAAGGAATGGGTGTGCCTTTAATAGGCAAAGTGAGGGCCGCCTACCCCTTTCCTGGTCGCCTAGTACTCTGGTCCAAGCTGGTAGGTCAGTAACTTGTCCCATATTGGCCAAAGAGCTTGGACATCCTATTGTGGGTTACGTTACATGCATGTTGACACCTCCTACTTGCTTGTTCAAAACATATGTCATGCATGAAGTCATGTGCTTGGCCTTCAAGTAAAGAATAGGAAAGTTGCTTGATGAGTTGGCCAAGCTTTCTTCATGACTAGGTTTTGTCCTAGCCGCCTAGCTCACACCTGGTCCACGCCTGGCTGGTTGGTTTCTTCATGGTGAGGGAACCAACCTTTCTTCAACCCGAAGCAACTTTTGTTCCATGATTTTTGTGTTGATTTTAGTTGGTTGCTTGGCACTTTTGGCATGATTTCTTCAAGTCTAGGTAAGCTTTTGATTTTATGTTTTGCTTTGCATACCTAGCTTTGGTTTCTTCAAGGTGAAGAAATGTACTTTTCTTCAAGCCTAAGTCATTTTTTTGTGACAAGCTTAAGCACACAACATGTCGTACTTAGCTTGTTTCTTTTGAGCATTCCTTTTTGACTTTTGGTTTGTGATTTGGCATTAATTCTTGGCTCTCTTTTGGATTAATCAATTTCCTACAAAATTCAAGGGAAGCTTGGACAAGAGGTGATAAAAAATTATATTATTCTAAAATACAAAATTTATCTAAAAAGTGTTGAATTAAGTTGGTTTTCATATTTTTGCATAGGATAATTGCCATGAAAAGTATATGAAAAATAGGTACTTTTGGCACTTATCAGTCAGTTAAATTCCCTATAGGCATCTTGGAGGATGTTCCTATCAAAATTGGGTAATTTCTCATTCCAATGGATATTGTCATACTAGAGATGGAATAAGATGCACAAATTCCAATCATATTAGGTGGATCATTCTTGGCTACCTCTGGTGCTATAATTGATTTTAAAAATGGAAAACTTTCCCTAAGCATAAGGGATGAAATGGTTGAATTTGATATTTCTAAATCTATTAAACAACCATCTCTTGAGCACTCATGTTGTAGGATTGATATGTTGAACCAAGTAGTGAATGAGATAGTGCCTATAGAGAAACATGAGGATCTCTTTGAGAGAAGCATGTCGGAAGGTGATACTTCGATTTTTGATGAGGAAGTGACTAAGGGTAGTGAATCTATAAATGCAAGCTCAACACTCCCCTGCAACCCGCATGAGGAGAGCTTGAGGGTCATACCTAAATCTGATAATTAGGAGAAAGGGAAAGCACCTAAAATGAATGTAAAAACACTCCCTCCACCCTCGAGTATGGCTTCATGGGATCTTGCGTGATGCACAAGGATCAACCATCAAGCTAATAACGTTAAATGCGCTTCGTGGGAGGCAACCCACGCTGAAGGTGCATTTTATTAGTTCATTAATTTTAGTGCTTTAGTGTCAGCTTTAGTGCCTCCCTATGTTCGGAAAAGAAATGTAGCTTTAGTTCATTAATTATATGGAAAAAGTTAAAACGACCATGCCTAACAGTTGCCGCCTTAAAAAGGGTGTTTGCACTTAGTCCATCTAGGTCATATATGCCTCGTGGGACATTTTTTCTTCTTTTGTAGATACATCTGTTGTACCCAATGAGGCTGACCACTTATAACTCACACATAACCCATGGACACTTTTCACCTAACCCGTGAGTTTTCATTTACTTTCTCTTCTTGTTTAGATTTTTACATTGGGGACAATATAAATTTCTTAGCTTGAGGGCGTTTTTGAGTTTAGATAGTTTATTCATATCATGCATACCATATAGCTTTTAATTGTTGAGGTTGAACATTCATATTATCATGCATCAGCGTAAGTTTTCATATCTCATTTATCTTCTGCTTTGTTCTATGTGTTAATTGTTTGTTTTAAAAGAGAAAAGTATGCATGAATGATGATTGTTGACTATATGTGATCTCCATTAAGAAAAACGGTTATACAATATTATATGAAAGACATTAGATTTGGTTTAATAAAATTCTTTGTTTCATAACTATTTCTAAATATACCAAATGTGAGAAATTTGGGTCAAACACAAATAGGGTTATGATCTGAAAGAATCCATAAAAATGTGAAAAATAATTTTTTTTTTTTCATCTTTTCTCTTTTAGAAAATCATAAGAATGAGTAAAAATAAAATAAAAAGTATACTAAAAGACAAAGGATTGAAAAATTATGTTGTAAAGAGAAAGGTTGATCGAAAAAGGATCATATGATAAAGTAAGGTCTACTAAGAGAAACCCAATGCTTCAATCGGATGTCTAAAAACTTTAAGTATTTTGGGAAAAAAATTTAGATATTGGAATTAACCTTTCTTTGTTTATCCTACCTTATATCATTCACCTAGGTCCCATTACAACCATTTAAAGATCTCTTGATTTTTGTATACATTCAAATACAGTCGGTGACGATTAAAGATCTCTTGATTCATGAAATTTTTTAGCAATATTATGACCTTTAAACACATGAGAGTGATGAGAAAAGAGTGACCTTAATTCAGGAAGTTGTTATAACTCAAAGACTTAAATTGAGTTACATTTATTTATGATTGCCTTGTCTTGATGTCTGGATTTTTTCAAAGCTATCATGAGATGGCATGTTATTTAGGGTCATGGTTTCTATGTTGTCATTCATACATGATTGTGAAAGTTAGACATAATACTTGCTTGAGGATGAGTAAGAGATAAGCTTGAGGGGATTTGATGAGTGTCAAATTATCTTACATTTGTATTACATTTAAGTTGCATTTTAGGACATAATTAAGACTTTAGGATTGTTTTTAGCTTATATTTCACTTTGTTCGGGTTGAGCGGGTGTTTCTGGCTATATTGTGTAGGTTGGATCAATTGAAGCTAAAAATAGTAGAGATTGGATGCATGTAGATGAAATTCGGTGTTGAGGCTATGCGAAGACCAATTGAAGGGCCAACAGAAGTCGTCGTGGAGCCTGCATCGAAGAGAAGAAACTTGAAGTGAAGGCGCTACGATCCACGACCAAGCCGTCTCCCACAGCCATGGACGTGGATGGCAGATTTTATTCCTATTTTTCATATTTTTAGATTCGTTTGTTGGACTTAGCCCAATCTTTTGTAATTAGGACAAATAATGATTCTCCCTCAAGGATGGAACATAATTTATATTACAATTTTCTAATTTAGATTTTGATATTCTCTTCTCCATGATGAGTGAGTAATTCCATTTGTTTCTAGGATTGGGGTTATGCCCTTTTTCATTCAATAAGCACTAGTTCTTACTTCTATTTCAGTGAGTATTATGATTTGAATCATTAAACTAAGTTTTATTTATGTGAGTTGTCTGGCCGACAAATTACACCTCTTAGATACGTTAGGGAAGGACCAAAAGATGAACTCAAATATTTGACCATTCATTTATTCAAGCTAGAATCCTAATTCATGAGACTAGTCTTAGGATTCTCGGGGGTTTCTGGAATTCACATTGGGTTGCTACAAAGCGATTAGATATAATGATCTAAGTAAAGGATTTGATTGATAACCGTACAACTAGAGTAGGTACGACTTCAATTTAGTACATGTGTCAGAGCTCGAGAGATGATGGCACATATCAAAGAGCAACTCACCCTCACAAAATAAAGTTCATGATAAGGAGTAAAACAAGGATTTTCATGTGTAAAGGCGGTAACCCTTATCTTGGGAACTCATCCAAAATTAGATTTCAATCTTTTACTATTTCCATAATTATTCTTGTCAATTGTTCAATTTCCTTAAATACTTGACAATATAATCGTGCACTTGTGATTTGCCCTATCAAGTTTCACATATTCACTTAAATCCCCTACAAAAAGTGTCATATAAGGAATTAGTAGTTGGGTTACCAAAACTAAATTTAAAATCAAATGACATTTGTGACACTTGTCAATAATATAATCAAGTCAAAAACTTTTTTCTTCGAAAATTGTGATATCCCCAACCAGGCCATTGGAATTACTCCACCTGGACTTGTTTGGACCCTCACAGGTTATGTGTTTTGGTGGTAGCTACTATTAAATCTTAGAAAGCGATACTTTTAAATCTTTCAAAAATCTTGCCAAACAATTCCAAAACCAAATTAATCTTAAAATTGTATTTATTCGAAGCGACCAAGGTGGTAAATTCGAAAACCACTTGTTTGAACAATATTGCGAGAAACATGGCATCCAACACCAATATTCTTCTCTGTCGCTACCTCACCTTCAAAATTGGGTGTTTACATTCTCCTTGAACCCCTCAAAAAAATAGATTTTTTGAGAGAAAGAATCAATTCTTAGAGGAGTTGGCCAAGACTATGTTGAATGAGAGCAAAGTTCCAAAATACTATTAAGCAGATGTTGTGCATATTGCATGCTATATGATTAATATAGTACTAGTTAAGCCTTCACTTTCAAAAACACCTTATGAACTATAAAAAGGTCATAAACCCAATATCTCACACCTTCATGCTTTAGGTTGTACATGTTTCATACTTAACAATGAAAAAGAACAATTACGAAAATTTGACTCTAAAACAAATTAAGGGATATTTCTAAGTTACTCTTCACATAATAAGGCTTATAGAGTTTATAATAAACACGCTATACATGTATAAGAGTTTGTTTTTTTACATTAAGACGAATCTTCTCTAGAAGAGAAGAGAAGGGTTGTTTGTGATGACGTTTTAGGTGCTTTAGAAGACGCATATACAAAAGATATGGAAACAGATTATTTGGTGCATAATGACCATGAAGTAAGTCTGGATCATCACGATATGCCTAAAGCATGAAAAAAAAGACCATCCCATCAACAAAGTGATAGGTGATATTTATAAGGGAGTGGTAACCCGAAACTCTTTATGTGATATTTGTAATTTTGTTGTATTTGTTTCATAAATCGAACCGAAATTTTTTAACGAGGCCTTAGAGGATGAACACTAGGGTATAGATATGCCAGAAGAGCTAAACCAGTTTGAGCGAAACAATGTATGGGACTTGGTCCATAAGCAAAGTGTTCATCCCAACATTGGCACAAAATGGGTCTTTCATAATAAATTGGATGAATCAAGTTTGATAATTAGAAATAAAGCAAGACTAGTATCTCAAGGTAATAATCAAGAATAAGGTATAGATGATGACGAAACCTACGTCCCTATTTCTAGGTTGGAAGCCATTAGAATCTTATTAGTCTATGAATCTATTATGAATTTCAAACTATTTCAAATGGAGGTAAAAAGTGTCATCTTGAATGGTTACATTCAAGAAGAGGTGTATGTTAATCAATCCCTGGTTTTGAAAACTTTAATTATCCAAACCATGTCTTTAAGCTTAAAAAGGCTCTTTGCGGTTTGAAACAAGCCCAAAAGGCTAGGTATTTCAAAATATGAAAATGATATAGTGTTAGTTCAAATATATGTAGATGACATTATTTTCGGTGCTACTAATGATATTTTGTGTAAAGAATTTTCGGATTTGATGAAAGGAGAATTCGAGATGTCTATGATAGAAGAATTAACCTTTTTCCTAGGGCTACAAATAAAGCAATTGAGCCACGAGATCTTTGTTCACCAATCGAAGTATTGTAAGGAGCTTTTGAAGAAATTCGATATGGACAAATCAAAGGAAGCTTCTACACCAATGGCATCATCTTATTATCTTGAGAAGGATGAAAAGGGAAAAGTTATTGAGGTAACTAATTATGGTGGTATTATTCTTTCATTTTTATATCTTACATCAAGTAGACCCGATATTATGTTCATCGTGTGCATTTGTGCTAGATACCATTCATCTCCTAGAGAGTCACATTTTTATGTTATAAAACACATCATGAAATATTTAAAAGGAACTATAAACATGAGACTATGGTATCTTGGGGGATGCCTCTCTCTCTTTGATAGGGTACTCGGATTCCGACTCTGTTGGATGCAATTTGGATCATAAGAGTACAAGTGCAACTCACCACCTTTTAGGTAGTTCCCTAGTGTCATGGCACAACATAAAGTAAGCTTGCGTTTCTTTATCAACCGCCAAAGTGTAATCTATTGTCACCAGTGTATGTTGCGCTCAAATATTATGGATGGAGAAGCAATTATTAGACTACAGTCTATCTTAGAATCCCATATTGCATTCAAGGACTACGCATATAGACATTAGACATCATTTCCTTAGGGATCATGTTTAAAATGGTGATTGCATAATTGAGTTTGTGGAAACCTCAAGGCAACTAGTTGATATATTCACCAAGCCTCTTCCAATGGATGCTTTCTTCGTATTACGTAGAGAACTCATAATTTTTTATGAATAATATATAAGTTAGTGGGCTTTAGGTTCATGTATATGACTATTCCATGATTATAATGCAGACATAAATATTATTCTTATTGAATGCTTGATTCTTGTATCTAATTGAATTCATGATTGTATTTCTTGTTTGTTAGTATGTGTTAGACCTTTAGGATATGTTTCAACAAATAGTATCTTAGCATCCTCTAAGAACCACACAAAGCGCACTCCAATCAATGAATTTACTACAAGTAATCAACTTTTCTATGTACTAATCGATAACTTGGGATAAAAATTTCAAAACTAGGCAAAAATGATTGCAAAAATAATCGATTACTACTTAAATAATCAATTACTTGGGAGAAACAAATTCAAATAGTCATTCTAGGGTTACCAACGACGTTGAAACAAATTCAAATAGTCATTCTAGGGTTCATACGTCTAAACCCTAAATCCTCTAAGTTTTGCCCATTTCAAAAATTTCTTCAAATTAGATGTTCCAAGATTAAATTTGAGCAACCCCTACTCTAATATCTTCCATTTCTACAATTCAACACTCCAAATGTCCCAAAAATCCAAAATCCTCAATTTTCAATTTTCGGAACCCTAAACCCCAAATTCAAAAAAATCGATTAGGCCACCTGCAATATGAAATTATGAGTGAAAGAAAAGCACAACGCATTCAGCATACTGCAAAACATACCACACCTTCAGAGATTGGTGTTTCATCAAATACTAGAACCAGCAGAACCAAGGCACGAGTGACCCATATTATGCTCTGAATCTTCAAGCTAAGAGGCTGGCCAACTTCCATTGAAGGAAACAAACCTATATTTGCTATGCTAACTTAGCTTGGATGGTACGATAAGGTTTTGAGTTTCCCCATCAGCTAGAGACACAAGGAGTCACAAGTTTCTTAGAACTTAACGGTAACATCTATCCATCTCTAGTTAGGGAATTTTATTGCAACTTTTAGTATAAGGATGGTGTTTATGTAAGTATGGTTAAGGGAAAGGTATTTACTTTGATGAGGAATTATTTCTACAAGTAGGAGGACTTTCTAGTGATGGTGCTCATTTAGGACATTGTCATGATGAGTCATGGGACTCATATGAAACTAAGGATATGTACAAATCAGCCTCAAAGGACCACATTACTATGTACAAGGAGAAGCTACTAAAGTTGGTTCATTTTTTGTTGAGAATAGACTTTTGCACTACATGATTGCATGCATTTTAGTTTAGAGAAACCCAAACCATGCTCATATGACTATCAACTACCTTAAGTTGATCTTTACTATCAAGAAATCAATTAAAGTAAATTGGCCTGCTGAGATTCTGAAGGTCATGTTTGGGATTGTCTCATCTTCTTCTAGGTTACTTGCATATGGGATCTTTATATCTCGAGTAATTGATCATCAAGGTATAGATACATCTTATGTGGAAATCATGAATGTGAACTCAAGACTGCACTTGGTAGGTGACAATTTAATTCATAAGATGGGAATTTACAAGTATAGTGCAACCTGGATGTATCAAGAAGATCACAATACTACTATGAATCTTGAGCTGTCTGATGAAGAAGAAGACAAAATTCCAGTTGAGCGGAACCCTGATCCACCACAAGACGCGACTTCAAATGTGCCTCAAGAACCATCTATGGGTTTAGCTCATCTGGAGGCCATGGAACAACGTCTCGATGCACATATTGACACGGGCATTTAATCCTTGAAAGATGTTATGAAGGCGGATTTTCAGAGACAGGAAGAAAGGATTACCCAGGAACTTGATCGTATTATCTTCATTGCACAAACCATAGGAGGTTGTCCACCATCACCACCTCCACCTCAAGAATAGTCTAACATAGGGATGTCTAGTCATGTCCTAGTTAGATTATAGTCTAGGTGTGTGTATGTGTGTGTTTTTGAACTTATGTGTGTGTTTGAACTATTATTATGTTTATAAGTTTGTATTTGGTTATGACACCATGTTTGTAATCCTTGAATTTCTTATTTTCTCATGTTTATGGTTTATTTTCAATGAGTTTGGTTCCTATCATTTTGCTTTCATGAATGACTAGTGTATGATATCTTTGGTTATATACTATCTACATTGATTATTTTGCTGCTATGTGTCATGTATGCAAAATGTATAGTGCTATACTCAAAGCTGTCATGAAAATTGAAAGTACTTAAACCACTTATTTTCTTATGATTATTTAGTAGAATAATCGATTATTTGAAGAAGGTTGTCCACGTGTTTAATTTTCACTAAATTGCTGAATCAACTATACAACCTCTAATTTGATTAAGTCAATAAACATGTTTTTTTAATCTAATATGATTGTCCACGTGTTGTTTGAATTTTGTAGGATGTAATATGGTACTTCCACATCTAAATAAAGGGGGGTGGGGGGGGAGGGGGGGAATTAAGCTACCCTATACACTACCTCATGCATGGATTGAGAGGGAGCAACGCTTATGATTTCACAACCTTTTCAAACATAAAGTTGATAATCATCAAGCTTGTCAAACAATTGATATCACTCAAAGTTTGTCATCATAAAAAATGGGGGGATTGACATTGCAATAGGAGTCAAAGGTTACAAGTATAATCGACTCATATGGTTTTGATGAAGACAATAACTTTAAGAAAACTTAAAGATGAAGACAACTATACAAACAACATGCCAAGACTCAAGGCCGTCATAGTCTTAGGAAAAAAATTTCTATTTTATAGAAGTTCTAAGATGATTTTTTAGATTGAGTCTAGGTTAGGTGAACCTAGGATAAAAGTCTCACAAGGCTTAAATCTTGATTTATCTAAAATAAGACATATCATCCACCAATATATGATAACTAGTGTTCATGCATTACAAGGACCATACATGATATTGTTGCATCAAAATGGTACTTATTTCAAAATCATGTATTACATACGCATACATCATGTAGGAGGTCCATCATATATCAAAGAAACTATTTTTCAACTCTACTAATCGATTACCATGAAATGATAATCAATTCTATAGACATGGACCATGATAATCGATTATGTATAGGAATAATTGATTAGAAAAAGTTCGAGTAGCTAAAGGATTAAGATCTTTTGGTATCATTAATCGATTACTCAAGAAACAATCGATTATTTCCAACAGATAAGAAGATTTTAGCTAGTCGATAATCAATTACCAACTGAGATAATCGACCAGTATTAACAGAAAATTGTTTTGTATAAAAATCATTTTTCTACTCATTTGTTGAGAATCATGGTTTTCAAAATTTCACATTTTCATAAAAGTATCTGAACGAAATCTTATGTTGAATAGTGCTAGAGTTTCTTTGGATTTCAAGAGTGAAAAGAGATTGAAATCTTACATTCTTTTCATAAAGTGCAATATAGATTTCATATACACAAACCTTGTATTAATCTTTACTTAAAATTTAGGGTTCTTGTGAGATTTTTGTCTTTGGGATTTTTTCTGAGTTTAGTGTTTGATTAGCATGTATAATGTGCATATTACTTAGATTTTTCTTTAGCCAATTGAATTGAAATTTCTCAAAATTGTTGAGAAATATAGTGAAAACCTAGTTGAGGTTAGGTATTGAGTCTTCACCTTTATAAAGGTCTTGGTTCAAAGTAATCAGCGGTTTGGGCTATACTATGAGTAGGTTTTGAGTATCCTAAGAGACAGGTAGGAGGTCAAATTGATGTGAGAGACTCTAAGGTCAAGAAAGGAGCATTTGTAAAGTCATTGGAAATGTGTTTGTAACATACTTTTTATTCCATAGTGAATAAAATCTCCGGGGAATGAGAAGGGGATGCCTAGATGTAGTTTGCAAGTGGACCTGCAAATGAACCAAGAGCAAATTCTTTGTCGCACTCTTATATCCCTTTATCTCTTTAAATTTCAGTTTTTACGTATTTTGTTATTGATTCTTGAATTTTTTTATTGATTCTTTAACTGCATATTATTGATTTAGCATTTGAAATATTTTCATTAACAAAATTGAAATTGTAAAGATTGTTTTTGATATAACTTGTTTTGCAAGAAACTATTTTGGTCAAGATTTCAAAGAATTAGAATAATTGATTACTAGTGTTAGTAATTGATTGTTTTTACTGATAGTAATCAACTGTGATGTTTAATAATTGATTATCATGAATTATTTTTCAATATTCTCAATCAACCGGAAAAGCAACATTAGTGAACCGCTACACCTATTCACCCCCTCTAGGTTTGTTTTACTCTATGTTTACCCAACATAATCAACATCAAAAAATGAAATAAATACTATACAGATTGCTAAGCTTCAAAATTTGGCCAAATTCACCCCCTCTGTGGAGTTTGGAATGTCCTCAATCCAACAAAGTTAAGCTCAAAACCTGCACACTAATACATCAAAAGCACAAAAGATACAAAATGTAGACAAATGTAAAAATAGAAAAACTAACTACATTGGGTTTCCTCCCTAGAAGTGTTTGTTTAACGTCAATAGCTTATGTATGACGTGTCCTTAAGGATCACATAGTTACAACAACCAAAATAGTACAACATTTGGTTGCTTATACCACTTTAGTATGGTATTCACCCTATATAAACATGAGTTAAAAAGGGTTCTCTTATTTTCTTCTCTACTCTTCCACCCTATTTTATGACTCACCCATTCTTTTCTTTTTTTAATATATTTATCATTGCTACTAACTTACTCTCATGTGTATCAACCTCTCTTTTAAATACATTATCACTATTTTCCTCAACAACATTCTCAAAAAATAATTCCTTACCAATTGGCTCACCAACCATTGTAGTGTCGGGGTTGCATTACTCTTCAGAATCAGATTTGATGCAAACAACTAATGCACTTTGTTGGTACTAGGTCGACAACTTTGCTAACTGTTCACTTACTTGATTTGTCAATTGCTCCCTCTGAATCTCTTAATATGATAGTACTTAATTTCTGAAACTGGTTCATAATGTTTTCAAGCTTAGAGGGTTTATCTTTCGGCTCAAGTGTGTACGATAAGGGTGACTGATATAGTGGGGGCTTGCTGGTCCTCTGATTAGCCGTAGAAAATTGTATGAACTCATTTAAAGTATCATCCCATGTTGGACTTGAATCCTCATATGGTGGTTGGTATTGTGGTTGTATACTAGGTGACCATGCATCTTGCCTCCATGGTTGATCATATGTATGGTTGAACCCCCAATTGTTCTGAAAGTAACCATATTGGCTTTGTTGAAATCCCATGTACTTTACCTCCTCTGATTGAGGAGGTTAACAATAGTGTGTTGGTTGATTACCATAGCGTACTCTACACCTCTCTATTTGTTGGTCAAAAGGAGATTTTACAACTTATTGAGGTAAACTAGTCATTTGTTTGGTGAATGAGTTGAGTTGTTGTTGAGAAAGCCACATACTTTGGTCCAGAAGTGCATCATGAGTGTCCAAATCATGATCCAACATCATATTACTCATGGTTCACTATGAAACTCACCCTACATAAACAACTCAAACAAAACTACCAGCACATTAATTTGCTTAGAGAGAATAAAACAACAAAAGCAAGAACAGAAAATTAAAAACTTAAAATAACAATTTTTGTTGCAATGCTAAGTATCTAGACGCAAGTCCCCTACAGTAGCGCCATTTTCTTACCGACAAATAGATGTATAAATACTATCTCGGTGTCACAAACAAGTATAGAGTAAGGGGTTGTCATATCCACAAGGACTTGCTAGATACTAGCATTTCAACTAAAATTTACTATTCTAAGTTGATTTTGAAAAGGGTTTGTTTGTTTGATGACACAAGTAAATCGAAATGGTAATGATGAAAAGAGTTTGGATTAAACTTCACACTTACTATTTGTACATACCTGATTCTTAAAGTAATTCATTCAGTAATAATTATCTCATACAATGACCTCAAAATTACTAAAAGCTAATGTCTTAGTCAATTTAGCAACTTATGCAAAAAAAAGACCTTGTCTAGTGACTTTGATGCACAAGAATAAAATTTATGACTTATAATATCATGCCCCTATGTCTAGTGATGCAAGTTGAGTAATAATACAACACCGCAAGTGTGCTAGCCGCCAATGTCTTGGTCTATGCTAATACTTTATCATAGGTAAATCTATGTCAAGTAGATACAATTTTAAAATTTAGATATATGAGCCTTCAAATATGTCTCTATGTCGAGTAATACATGTTATTCAGTTTGAGAGTTATGAAATCACAATATTAGTTCTATATGTAGATACCAAAAAGTGAAGTGTATGAAATGACAAATAATGCAAGTCTATGTCTAGGAAATGTACTACTTATTGAGTTATGCAAGTTCAAAATAATGCAAGAGACTAAGCAAGGTATTCAATAATCATGAAATAAGGTGATCAAACTTAAGCATAAAGTAAATACAAAACTCAAATATAATCAAAACTTCATAAATCAATGGTGAATCATTGTGTATACATCAAGCGGGTTTTAGCTACTCATGTTCACAAGGTGTAAGTAGGATCTGGATAAAATACAACTCTTGGGGTGGTAGAACCACCCACAGATGAGTGTACATTAACTCCTCTAATATTTACACCTAGATCTCATGATTAAAATTGAGCTAAACAATTTTTAAAACTCAGAAAAAATGTATTACAAATCAATATTATAAAGTGTATTTCTTTGGTTCGAGTTGGAAGTCCTTAAATAGTGTTCTGGTGTTGTCCTATGCACTCAGTGCACCTCCAACTAGCTTGTGGTAACCTTTCAACGCACCCACTTGCGCTAGACGCACTTCCGTACGCACAACCCAAGTGGGTGCTTTGAGCGCATATAAATTAAGTCATGACTTAATCAATTAAGTCATGACTTAATAGATTAAATGTAGAAATTTACTCATTTCGATGATCTGACCAATGATATAAAAGCCCCATCAGTTAGGAACAACATATCCAACTTTTAGCTCGATCTAACGGTGAACAAAGGAGTTATCGCGAGTTTACTCTAACATGTCATGGTTGAACTCTTGGGACTTCTCTTTTTGCAATTATTCCTCCGAATTATGCCTCCAAAACACTCCAAATGTGATATTTGACCAATTAAACAAGTTTTAACCATGTATTAGTATAATTTCATTTATTTAAGTTGATTAAGTAGTTAAAGTGCCATAAAAATGTATAAAATATGATCAATTTGACACTTATCAGTCTAACACAAATTAATAATTTTTTTAGTTTTATCTCATGCATTATTATTGTGATACAGAAATGATAATGTAATAAGATTTTTATATCCAATTTGTATTTTGTAACCGTTATTAACACACATTAGTAATCAATATATTTATAAACTATACCATATTTGTATTTATTTAATTATTTTTAATAAAATTTGAAAAATAAATTTATACAATTTCTAGGTCTGTCCTCGGTAAATGTTCACATGATATAGTTGTATTTATTTAATAAATTAAAGGAATATTCTTTTTAAATTATAAGCAAAAAATATCACTATTGCTTTCGTGTGAAAAACCCCAAATATAACTATTTTAAATTATAAGCAATATACTTCACACACATACTTTATCAATTCTAAATTACAAGCAAAAAAATATTAATATTTTTTCTTTCAAATATAAATAAATTTAATTATATTTAAAAACAACTATAGCACTTTTAATTTAAAAATTCTCGTATTCCACATACTGAATAATAATTACAATTATTTGTATTTTTATATTAAATCAAAACAATTAATTGTATCTTAACTAATTTCTTTACTATATGTGGAATTAGTTAAGTTTGTTTATAAAAGAGAAATATGTTATGTTGGACAAAACTAACTTATACTCATAGCTTATAACTCTGAGGTTCTAATTGTGAGCTTGCATCTTGTGATTATGAAGATAATTGCAAGCTTTGCAACTATATAGGTAAATAAATAACTATATTTGTTTAGTAAAACTAGTTTTTTAACTAGCTGTAATTTAAAAACAATAAAAAGTACATCAAAAAGTTATTTATTAATTAAGTAATTAATAATTGGAATAATTAAATACATAGATAATTCAAAATCAATATTTTCAATCATTTATTTTAATATTTTAGTTATAATTGAACATGCACTATTTTATTTATTTTAATATTTTTTGCTCATTTCTAATATTACTTGTTTCTAAAAAATGGAATCAAGTCTATAATATTATGTTGACACTATACACAATTAAAAAATATAATATGAAAATAATGTATCTATGTCTATAACAATCAAATGTAAGAGTAATTTATTCATCATAAAATGTTTAATGTGAACATGATTTATAGAGTAAACACTCATTTGAATCCTTCAATTTTTTGTGAACATCAACTTAGTTCTTAATGAATTTAAATTACCATTTCAGTCCCTAAATTTTAAAAGTAGATCCATGTTAGTCGCTCCGCTAACCCATAATTGTTAATGTTAACAGATTTGCTAATGTGACATATTAAATGCATAATGACATGTGAAGATTCCACGATGGATATCTTTACCGAGTCAAATGACATCATTCCTTTTTTTAAATTTAGATAGAAAACAACATTGTTTTGTATTAATTTTTTTTAAATATACATACAAAACCATATTGTATTGTACCATTTAAAAAAAATAAAGACATGATATTGTGTCTTTCTTCAACCTTATGATGAAAACACAAAGATTCATTAGGCTTTGTTTGATAGTGTAATTTTGGACGGGAAGAGAAGAGAAGTGATGACTTTAGAAAGCCTCCCATTTTTTGGAGTTGGATGAAGAAGAGGGGAAGGGGAAGGTTTTCTAGAGACAAAATGTCAAATACTTAAATATTTTTAGTAAAATTATATATTATTGTTTATTTCCTATTGTTAATTACATTTTTAAAATGAAAAATAAAAAATATTCTAACAATATCATTAGTTTGTTCTCCTGCATCTAAATTTCATACTCCAAAATAAGGGAGAGAAATATCTTCCTTTCCATTGCCCTTCATCCTTCCTATCTTTTTTATATCTCTCCTCCCCTATCTCTCATAACTCCCAAACATAGCCTTACCATCCAACCACACTTGCCTTCTTATTGAAATTGATTCTAATCTTGGTGTACTTTCTTATTCTTAAAAATTATATGGATAATATCTCAATCTTTATGCAAAAATAGTGAGAAAAACTCCAAAAATGGAGCAAAAGAAAAAAAATTGAGAAATTGAAAAAGAAGTTGCAAAAATTGGGTTAGTTAAAAAAACTCAAAGGAAGGGAAAAAGGAAAATTGATATAGAAGTCAAGAGAAGTTTGTTCTTAGAAGTTCAATTGATTGCTCTTTTAACTAGAAAAAAAATTGGATATCCAAAAAACTAAGTTTTCTTGAATCTCGACTACATTACAATCCTGAAAACCCTTAGTAATTATTGATTAACCATGCAATCTTGATAATTGTTGAGACAAATACCTAGTTTGAACTGTTGTAATTCAATGGTTGAAGATGAGTAAAATACTTACCTTGATTTAATTGTAAAAAGAATGTGTGAATGATAAAACATTAAACATTCCCCTTGATTCAAAAACATTAATTTATGTGAATTGCTCAATGGATTTATCAACTTACATTCATTTCTGTTAGTATTTGTAATCAAAATAGTTAGTTTAGTTAGTTTTTGAAGTTTCCAATTATAGCAAGTAGTTAGTTAATCTTGTTATAGGATTGAGTATAAGTTTGTACAAGCTTATGGAATAGATGTATATTCATTGATACACAATCCTCTCAATCTCTCTATCTCTTTCACTCTCAATTCTTCCTCATTCTTTTCATTCTTTCCTCATTCCCTTTCTGTTCTGTTCTGCACACACCAA
>NW_017723019.1:304260-336154 GCF_001865875.1 Lupinus angustifolius
AGAAGAACAATTCAAAGAATTACTATATGAACAAAGTTGAGCAAACAGAACAATCAAGAAGAAATAGCCATAAGCAGCCTAAAGGGCTAAAGAAGAAGTTTGATAAGAAAAGGATCAGATGCTTCAACTGTGAGAAATTTGGCCACTACTCAAATGAGTGTCTAGCTCCTAGCAAGAATCAGAGTCAAAGGAGACAAGACTCAGAAGCACACCTTGCCAAGGAAGAAACTAATGAATCTGATGAGGAAATTGTACAATTTATGATGACAACAGATTGCACAACAAGGAAGAGTAAGACTTGGTACCTAGACTCTGGTTGTTCTAATCACATGACTGGAAATAAAGGGTGGCTTGTGCATTTTGACCCAAGCAAGAAAAGCAAGGTCAAGTTTGCAGATAATAGAGTGGTTATCACTGAAGGAATGGGAGACATTCCTCTCAGATTGGAGAATGGCAAGAGAGCATACATCACAGATGTACTGCTTGTCCCTGAAATGAGGACAAACCTCTTAAGTCTAGGACAACTACATGAAAAAGGCTTCACTATGAGGATAAATAATGGAGTCATGGAAGTCCTAGACAACATGGAAAGAAGAATCCTACAAGCTCCTCTGTCAAGTAATAGAACTTTCCAAATTCAGCTTGGAATTGGAGACTCTGAGTGCCTTAATGCAGAAGCAACCTCAAATGAATCCCTACTCTGGCATTTGAGGTATGGTCATCTTAACTACAAAGATCTCAAACTGTTAAGCACCAAAGAATTGGTCATTGGATTACCTAAAATCAAGCTTAATAAATTAAAGGAATATTCTTTTTAAATTATAAGCAAAAAATATCACTATTGCTTTCGTGTGAAAAACCCCAAATATAACTATTTTAAATTATAAGCAATATACTTCACACACATACTTTATCAATTCTAAATTACAAGCAAAAAAATATTAATATTTTTTCTTTCAAATATAAATAAATTTAATTATATTTAAAAACAACTATAGCACTTTTAATTTAAAAATTCTCGTATTCCACATACTGAATAATAATTACAATTATTTGTATTTTTATATTAAATCAAAACAATTAATTGTATCTTAACTAATTTCTTTACTATATGTGGAATTAGTTAAGTTTGTTTATAAAAGAGAAATATGTTATGTTGGACAAAACTAACTTATACTCATAGCTTATAACTCTGAGGTTCTAATTGTGAGCTTGCATCTTGTGATTATGAAGATAATTGCAAGCTTTGCAACTATATAGGTAAATAAATAACTATATTTGTTTAGTAAAACTAGTTTTTTAACTAGCTGTAATTTAAAAACAATAAAAAGTACATCAAAAAGTTATTTATTAATTAAGTAATTAATAATTGGAATAATTAAATACATAGATAATTCAAAATCAATATTTTCAATCATTTATTTTAATATTTTAGTTATAATTGAACATGCACTATTTTATTTATTTTAATATTTTTTGCTCATTTCTAATATTACTTGTTTCTAAAAAATGGAATCAAGTCTATAATATTATGTTGACACTATACACAATTAAAAAATATAATATGAAAATAATGTATCTATGTCTATAACAATCAAATGTAAGAGTAATTTATTCATCATAAAATGTTTAATGTGAACATGATTTATAGAGTAAACACTCATTTGAATCCTTCAATTTTTTGTGAACATCAACTTAGTTCTTAATGAATTTAAATTACCATTTCAGTCCCTAAATTTTAAAAGTAGATCCATGTTAGTCGCTCCGCTAACCCATAATTGTTAATGTTAACAGATTTGCTAATGTGACATATTAAATGCATAATGACATGTGAAGATTCCACGATGGATATCTTTACCGAGTCAAATGACATCATTCCTTTTTTTAAATTTAGATAGAAAACAACATTGTTTTGTATTAATTTTTTTTAAATATACATACAAAACCATATTGTATTGTACCATTTAAAAAAAATAAAGACATGATATTGTGTCTTTCTTCAACCTTATGATGAAAACACAAAGATTCATTAGGCTTTGTTTGATAGTGTAATTTTGGACGGGAAGAGAAGAGAAGTGATGACTTTAGAAAGCCTCCCATTTTTTGGAGTTGGATGAAGAAGAGGGGAAGGGGAAGGTTTTCTAGAGACAAAATGTCAAATACTTAAATATTTTTAGTAAAATTATATATTATTGTTTATTTCCTATTGTTAATTACATTTTTAAAATGAAAAATAAAAAATATTCTAACAATATCATTAGTTTGTTCTCCTGCATCTAAATTTCATACTCCAAAATAAGGGAGAGAAATATCTTCCTTTCCATTGCCCTTCATCCTTCCTATCTTTTTTATATCTCTCCTCCCCTATCTCTCATAACTCCCAAACATAGCCTTACCATCCAACCACACTTGCCTTCTTATTGAAATTGATTCTAATCTTGGTGTACTTTCTTATTCTTAAAAATTATATGGATAATATCTCAATCTTTATGCAAAAATAGTGAGAAAAACTCCAAAAATGGAGCAAAAGAAAAAAAATTGAGAAATTGAAAAAGAAGTTGCAAAAATTGGGTTAGTTAAAAAAACTCAAAGGAAGGGAAAAAGGAAAATTGATATAGAAGTCAAGAGAAGTTTGTTCTTAGAAGTTCAATTGATTGCTCTTTTAACTAGAAAAAAAATTGGATATCCAAAAAACTAAGTTTTCTTGAATCTCGACTACATTACAATCCTGAAAACCCTTAGTAATTATTGATTAACCATGCAATCTTGATAATTGTTGAGACAAATACCTAGTTTGAACTGTTGTAATTCAATGGTTGAAGATGAGTAAAATACTTACCTTGATTTAATTGTAAAAAGAATGTGTGAATGATAAAACATTAAACATTCCCCTTGATTCAAAAACATTAATTTATGTGAATTGCTCAATGGATTTATCAACTTACATTCATTTCTGTTAGTATTTGTAATCAAAATAGTTAGTTTAGTTAGTTTTTGAAGTTTCCAATTATAGCAAGTAGTTAGTTAATCTTGTTATAGGATTGAGTATAAGTTTGTACAAGCTTATGGAATAGATGTATATTCATTGATACACAATCCTCTCAATCTCTCTATCTCTTTCACTCTCAATTCTTCCTCATTCTTTTCATTCTTTTCTCATTCCCTTTCTGTTCTGTTCTGCACACACCAATTCTCCAACAATTTCATTGTTATAAGCATCATTTGTGGGCATCACATATGTTATTGGGGAGCATCCTGCAAAGTGGAAAGATTCTTGATTTTTATTTTTCATGGGTCCAACTTATTGAAGAAGGCTTGTATATATAATTTTTTGTTGATCAATACCTTTTTGTTTGAGGGAAAACATAATTTTAAGTTGGGGAAATTGATAAGTATCAAATTTATCGTATTTTCTAATAGATTTTAGAGCACTTATTTATTTTGAATCATAAGAAGTATCTTACATATTACACCTTTTGACTAGAACTTCTATAAATGTGAATTTATATTTCTAATTTCACTCTGAGTTTAAGGTTGAAGAATTCAAGGGAAATGTTGATTCAGGGTGAATAGGAGCTGAAGAAACGACAATTTTTTCAACCTATTGCAAGGATTAAAAACTAGAGCTTACTGTCCAAATCTCGCTCAAGTGGGGGAACAGGGCATTGGGCACCCTGCACATGGCAATGGGCATCCTAACATTCAACAAACCCAAAGGAGAAGGAAACCATGATGTTGAGCACCTTACACAGGGTGTTGGAAGGCCTGACCAAAAGAAAACCCTCAAGTGAGGGAAACATGGCACGGAGCGCCTAGAAAACTATACAAAAGGATTCTTCCCCTTTGTAAATCAACATACTATCTTGGCAGCCAAAACTGACGAAAATTCAAGAGGGGATAGGAGTAGAGAAAGTGTGAAGATTATATAAATCACTTTTTGGATCTTTACTTGGAGCTTGAAAGAATCCATGACTATAGATAACTAATTTTATATTGTTGGAATTTGGTGTAACGCTTTCGCTCTATGTATCTATTTTTTATTTCTATATACAAATATATATTTCTATGCTTTGGTTTTAATGATATAATCTTATATGTCATGCTTGTTTTAGAATGATCAACTAAAAGATGAATTTAATATATTAAGTGGAAACTAATTGTTCTGAATCTACTCAGATTTGTCATCTAATGAATCTAAGTTCTATGAATAAACTTGGTTCATTTATCAACCAATGTCCAAGCTTAATGCAACTTGTTTTCTTAATTTCTCAAATGATTGATAGTTAGAAAGTGAGTTGATAATCATTTTTACTAGGGAACTATAAAAGGAATAAAAATTGATGGGATGAAATCAAACATAAAACATGATTTAATCAGATATTGAAAAATTAAAAGGTGAATTTCAATTCCAACATTGTTCTCATTACTTTAAGGCTTCTTTTTAATCTTGCTTTTTACATGCTTTTGTTTCATAAAAAACAATCAAATCTCTCCTGAAATCTCGTTGTTTAAAGATCTAAACTAAAGAATGACAATTTATTACTAATTCCTCGTGGATAGACAAAACCATATATTATACTACAATTGGATCGAATTGATAGTAACAATAGTAATGACGAAGAAAATAACTTTCATCAAATTATCTTTCATCACCCATAGCCTACCAAAAGAAAACTGATCTACGACCTGCCTATATTACACAGTCATGGATCAACACACATTTCAAATTTAATTAGAATTTTAGTTGATTTTGGTTAACGTTTTGTATGGAGTTGAATCCTAATCGAGATTTCTATATATTGATGCCTTATAACGTGATGTAAACACACATTAAGTCCAAAAAATAAAAGTTATACTTGCCATTCATGTATTCTCAGTCATGGGTTTTGATTTCTCCATGACAATGAGTGAGTACTTCCCTATTTTCTAGTTTAAGGGGATATGCCCCTTGACAATTGAGTGATGAGTTGTTATTATTAACTACTTATTGAGTGTTCTAGTAAGTTCAACCGTATGAATTTAGTGGTCATATGTTTGTATATCTTAGATATATTGGGGAAGTACAAAGAAGATAATTCAACTACCAGACCTACAACGACTAAACTTGAGTCTTTGATCATGAGAGTAGTTCTAGAATACACGAAGGTTTTTATTGGGTTGTTATTAAGAGGTTGTCCAGACTACGAGAGCAAGTACATGTTTCAATCGAATACGAGTTTTGTATCTCAATAGAAAATTCAACCTACAAATGGGTGACTTACCTTCACAAATTTATGAATTTATGAAAGATTTGCAGAAATATCACTAAAGTCAAGTGGTAACCTTATCGAGAAACAATATCTAATTTTTACTTCTATTTTATTTTATTTTTTTGTTTATTGCTAACTAGCAAATTGATATATAAATAACGAAACGATGTCACAAATAAGTATAGAGAAGGTTGTCAGATCCATAAAGACTTGGTGGATATTAGCCTTTCAACCAACAATTGCTACTCTAAGTTACTTTCAAAAGGTTTTGGATTTATAATTATACTACAAGTGACAAATGGGATACAATACTTTGATAAAAGATGTTAGGATCAAATTTCCCACTCACTATCGATGTACACACAATTCAACAATATTAATTCACATAGCAATGATTCTTTCACACAAATGACCTAAAAACTACTAAAAACTAACGTCTTAGTCAATTTAGTAGCTTATGCAATAGCTCAATGTCCAAGTAACTTTACATAAGATAAAGAATTATGACTCACGAAATCATAACTCTATGTCTATAGTATATGCATGTGAAATTGAGGAAAAATGCAATACATCAATTATACTAACTGTGTCTTGGTCCTGTTAATACTTTATTAAAATAGCTCTATGTCTAACAACTAAATTAACAAGATGAAGATATATGAACCGTTAAAAATACTTCTATGTCTAGTAGTCTATGTTAACATATTTGAGAGTAATTAAGTTATTGAATTAGCTCTATGTCTAGAAACTAACACAATAACATGCATAAAGTGACACTTTGGTGTAGATATATGTCTAGCAATTTACCAATTGAAGAGTAGAATAAAATCAAAATTATAACAAGAATTTCTCCAAGATTTTCATTCACAGTTCATACAATAAGATGATGAAACTCAAAGTAAGCATCAAACACATACACAACCCAAAGAATCAAAACATAATGAATTAACATAAAACTGAATCAATCATATTATATTCATTCCCAATAGTAAAGAATTTAGCTACTCATGGTAACTAAATGCAAGCACATGTAATAGAGAATACAACTCATGGATGATGAATTACCATTCTAATGAGCTAAACTCGCTAAAATTAAACTAAGAATATAATGTATTACAAGTGTATTATAAACTCAAGTTAAACACCTTAAATAGTGTCTGAAAACTAACTTTCACGTTCAACACATTGACTTGCGCTGAGCGCATCATTTCGCCTAGTCAAGTTTGACCTTTTAGTGCACCACCTTGCATTAGGTGCACGTCTTCGCACTAAGCGTACCTCCTTTTTCACTTGCTGTATCCAAGATAGAGATTAATTGTTGAATTACACAATTAAATTCGCCCATCTCATGGTTGCATTGGGTGCAAGTCATTCTACCGCTGAGCGTAGCTTGTTATGCCAAGTGCATGTACTTGCTGTCTTATTTGCTGAGTTTGGTTCCTGTGGTGAGCCTAAGTGAACTTTTCACTGAAACTTAGTTTTTTCCGATCATTCCTCTGGCATAAGCCTACACAAACATTTCAAATATGATATTTGACCAATTAACAAGTTTTAATCACTTAAGAATACAAAACCAACAATTTGGGTTTAACAATGAGTTAAAGTGGGACAAAATTAGTAGTAAATTTATGATCATTTTGACATTTAATATTTATCTAATTTATTGATCATTCTTTCAATTAATTAAGAAATATCGTTGACAATATAACTGTGCACTTACACAGCTTGAGCGTCAATTGTTGGAGAAGCCTTTTGAAGTTTAAACTAATGCTTGTCATGCACACGTAAGTGACCATGAACTGTAACAACTTCTCAATTGAAGGAGTTGTTTTATTATATTTGAAAAAAAAAAAATGAACTTTAGTGAGTGACTTAGTCTAATTCCAGGTTCTATTTTTCTTGTTTCGTCTTTAGGTGAGTGAAGGCTAGGGTATAAAAATTAGGGCTTTCTAGTTAGGGTGTTCATACAATAGATGCAGAAAGTGCGAAAAATAAAAGACTTTTGAAGGGGCATATTTGAAAGTAAATTTACATAACTATTTTCGTTAATATTTAACAGCAAGATTAACATAAGGGGTAAATTGCTCATGAAGTATAAGGAATAAAGTGCACTTTCTTAAACATTAAGGGGTAAATTCCACATTTGCACATGACTCAAACACTAAGGGTTAGTTTAGGAGTTGAATTTTAGAGGGGAAAGAAGAAAAGAGAAGGAAAAGGAAGGCTTGAGAGCCATGAAATGCACTTGTGAGATGATTCACAAGTCTTCCATTTCCCTTCTTTCCCCTCCAAAATCCAACTCCCAAACTAACCTAAAGGTACAAAGTTAATGTTTTGTAGCTCTAATTGTTAAGATTTGAAGCAATTGCTCCTTTTATATAGTTTTTTTCTTCAAAAACTTTAGTTGAGATGCTAAGAAATAGACCAATTCTGCAGGTTGTTGTTGAATTTCTGGCAGGGTCAAATTCTGGTCAATCCAAGTAATTGATTCAAAAATTATTCGGTCATGTTTAGAGTCAGAAACTACGTAAGGACATGAAAATAGAGAATGTTATGGTAGAACCCTTTCTATGCACTAGCGAATTTCAGGAACAAAATTTTTTAGTGGGATGGAGGGTTGTCACTCACTCTATAAACAATAATTTTATTTAGTAAATAATGATTTTTGGAATGTACATGCCAAGTTTTAAGAAGAATTTATGCATACAAGTATATACGGTAAATATGGAGTATTTATTAATGTTGTGAAACCCGAGCCGGACGTCCAATCGACAGAGGTCCTGTATTTGGTTTAAACGGTTAAACTGTCGGGTCTGATTGGGTGATCCATACATAATTAATAATTTTTATCTATAAATATATAGTTATATATAAATGTAAAACTTTATATAATTAATAATTATATTGAAGTAATAACATTTTCGTGTTTTGTAGTAAAATAAAATATTAGAGTATTGTTCCTTTTTTTTTAATTTTTAAGTGAACCATCTGGTTAACTTCCTGGGTTAATTTGGTTTAACTGGGTTTAACACGGTCGGACTAGAATTTCCCCAGTTCAAAGCAGTCCAACTCTCATTCGATTAAGACTGTAATACAGAACCATTTTCAAGTCCGGTCAGCAGTTAGACCGGTCGAACCGTCCTTCTGATCCAGTTCTCACAACAAGACACTCTTTTATGAATAATAAGGTAGTTCTTGTGTTGAGAGTCCTTTGTTAAAGGTATTCTAATAGGTGTATCCTCTAAACAGTCACAAATCTAGGAATTAAGATAGGGTTTATAACATATGTTAAAAATTAAAATAATTTATATCATCAACTATAAAAAGATGAAAATATTAATGTCAAAAATAAAAAATTAAATATATTTAATCAAATAAATTACATATTTCATATTTAGTCTCTATGTGATTTTACATTTTGAAATCGTTGAATGATCAATTTGTTATTAATGTTGTTGAATACTTCTTGCTAAATATAAGCCACTAGATAATAATTCATCCATACATCTCTCATTCGATTACTTAATCTATTTTTCACAATTTTTAGTTGAAAAAGTTATTTTAATAGTTGTATTGCTAACTTCAAAAAAAATAAACTAGCACATAAATAATGTGTCTTCCACTTTCAATCAATTTATCTTGAAAATTATGAATTCCTTTCAAAGAAGCAAATTCAAACCAATATGCATGTCAATGATGAAGGTTTGAAGTTGATTATCAAACATCACTAAATCAGTTGAACAAGAAACACATAGATAAAACATTACAAATTTAATCAATTTTGTCATATCAAAAATAGATAAAAAAATCGGTAGACTCAAACAAGACATATAAAGAAATAATTGAATATTTGTCTCGGAAAAACAATTATAAAGTTCCTTAAGGTGCATATTCATAATATTATAAAATAATTCAACACAAGAATGATTATTTGTTTTCCATGAAACATGTTATTTACAATTAAAAAAATTATATTTTGGAATATAAATATTTTTCAAAAAATCAGCCTGAAACATACATAGCACCGTCAGTACCTCTAAACATGAGTATCCGCCTGTTGCATTCAAAGCTTGTGTGATAGAAGTTACCATTTTCAAGGATACCACCTCTAACTCTTAAGAAGAGAAAAGTAAAAAGTAATCTCAAAATGGCTGGTCCCTAAGAAGGTCCCAATTTGATCATACGAAATTTGAAATGTTAAATTGGTCCTTTTAAAGATTAATTTTATAGATATTTTATTTCCTATGAGAAACTAATATCTGTATCATGAATGTTATATATTTGCCACAATGATTGATGGAAAGATATGGAAGGAACCAAAGAAACTTGCATATGGTCTTCATTGATTTAGGAAAGAAAAATGTTTGCATTGCCTATATTCGTATATGATAGGTCAAGACCAGCATGAGAATACAAGATAATATCTTAGAAGATTCTCCTATTGCCAGAAGACTACATCAAGGGTCAACGTTGAGCCACTACTTGTTTACATTGGTCTTGGATATGTTCATTAAGCATACCAAGAACCAGCGGCACAATGCATGCTCTTCGCGAATGCTATTGTCTTAGTGGAAGATTCGAGAGAAGAATTAAATGTGACGTTAGAAATGTAGAAAAAAGCTTTAGAAACATATGGATTTCATATAATTCAAAGTAAGACATAATATATGGAGTGTAAATTTTGCAAGAGGCAAACAAACCCTACTATAGAGGTAAAAGTTGGGGATCATAACATATCATAAGTCACTAGATTTAAATATATTGGGTCAACCATACAAGATAATGAGAGAATTGATAGAGATGTGAACCATAGTATGCAAACGAGTTGTATGAGATGACAGAGTGTTTCAGATGTCATTTGTGATAAAAAGTATCACTCATGCTTAAGGAGAAAATTTTATCACAAAAATATAACATCTGCAATGTTATACAGAACTAAAGTTGAGCGATAAAATGTCAAGAAGAGAATAGACTTCATATAACAAAATATGAGAATGCTGACTTGGATGAATGAAAACCCTAAACAAGATAGAATTAGAAATAAACACAATAGGAACAAAGTTGTGGTAGATGATATTGTAAAAAATATGGTATAGTCACATCTTGGATGATTTGGATATGTGAGAAGGAAACTAATAAATGCTCCCATAAGGAGAGTAGATCAAATGGAAACTTATCCAATTCCTAGTGAAAGAAAGAGACCAAGAAAAACCATAAAAAATGATAAAAAATACTTAAAAATCAATGTTTTATCGATAAACATGTTTTATGATAAAATATTATGGCGTATCCAATCCATGTAGTAGCCCAGGGGTAAATGCTTTGGTTGTTATTATTTTTCAATCATCAATTGTCTATGTGATTTTTCAGTGATTAATTACGGTGTTCATTCAAGAAAACAATAGTAGATGTTCCCCATCCTTATTAAATTAATTCATCTAAAATATAACTCTATTCAAACATGGAATCTTTATAATTGTTACATGTTCTTTTTCTTTGATTCAGTGGATATTAGCTAATAAATATATGCATGATAAAAATTATTAAACTCTTTATTTTGAACCACAAAATACTATCACAATTTTATTTTCTGTTATTTTATTTTATCTACAACAGAATAGACCAGTGCTTGTGTAGTACACGGACTTAACACAAGTAACAATAACAAGCAAAAGCACAAGGTGGGTATCCCTCAACTTCCACCATCTTGGGGTGGAAAACCTAGTGGTCCTGCTTCACACAACTACTTTGGAATTAAAAAATGTGTTGTCAAAATTGAGAATTTGACATGAGACACACCAACATATTGACCATTATGGTAACATATGATGCCTTTTACTACCTAGTTTCTAGGATTTCACAACCAAACTCAACTCTCACTACTAAAACTTGGAGGGTTGATATCAAAGAGGTGTATGTATATGAAAAGGTGGCAGAGTTAAAAATTGTTGAATTCAATGGCTGAACCCAACTTCCAGTGCAATCAGTTGTCAAACATGAATTTCAAAAGCATTTTAAGAGGACTCAATGTAACAGCTACCCAGTTCTCGCAAATGGAAAGACTATTTCTAGGATTTCAACTCATGACCTCCAATTCACAAGACAAACAACCTTATTGTTATATCGAGACGTATCCTCTTTAAAGAGGTACAATATGAGGTCTTCTCAAGATGTCATTCATCCTAGTCCTACTCTCATATAAGCATGAAGTTCTTCTGCAACAACATTATCTATAAAATTAATGAGATCTTCAGGTGTGTAGACCTGTGAAGAAGTGTATGCTCTCAAAACACTGAGGTCCATCAAATCACTGATTGAAGCTCTCTCAAAATCAGATAACAAAAAAGGTTGCTCATGTATCATTGCATATGTTCTTCCCAAATCCACGCACAATTTGAAAAACCTTGTATCTTCAAATATTTTGGTCATATCAACAACCAAATGATGGCTTCCTTCCAGAGCATGCTTCTGTTTCATCTCTAATGCAACCTTCCTTATAGATGCAAGATTCATAGATAAATGATGAGCTACTGTGGATGAACACCCAGTGTGACTTCCATATATTCCATTTATATAGCAAAACAAGGCCAAGTTGGCCAATGTGAAGTATGATATTAAAGTGAAGAAGTCATAAAAATTCATCCCTGTTTTAAAAGAAGAATCAGTTTAACTATGTAACCACCAAAAGCATCCTCAATTGGGTATAGTATGCTATGCAAATGTTGTTTCTATCAAATTTGGCACCAAAGTTACATATTTATGTCGTTAGGCTAAGGCCAATTGCACCAGAAAGCAAGAATATATAATTTTAAAAAGAAAAACTTAGATTGAGATTAAACAAACTATTCAAATTAATAATTTGAAAAAGTAACCAGTCTATTCATAGTTGATCATCATAAAATTTTGTAACAAATGAATGACTCAATCTACCAAGAGAAGAGTTAGATCAAATATGCATTTGTTTAATGCAAGAGTATATGACAACTTATGACATGTCGTCGGTGTTGAAATTATAGGATTTAGACATGGAAGGAGAAAAAAGAATGCTCAAAAAAGTAAATTGTATTTATGATATTTTGAATGATAATATGATGATATTTTGATACAAAAGGCATAATATTAACCCTTATTTATACTAATACTACACTCCTAACTAAGTAATCTTCAATCCTAAGAGATTTTCCAAGATATTCTAAACAAATCTAAGATATAATCAAAATAATGAGATATTTTTTCAATATCTATATATCATCAAGATATTCTCTATAATATATTTTAAGATAATTTCATATATTTTAATACTCCCACATGATGAGTGTAAAATTGTACTACATTTGTATTGCATTTAACTCGCGTTCTAGGACATAATGAAGACTTTAGAATAGTTTTTAACCTCTATTTCTCTTTGTTCGGGTTATGTGTGTATTTTTGGTTGTGTTGTATAGGACAAATAGATTCAGACTAAAATGAGCAGGGATTGGATGCAAGAAAAAAGGAAATAGGTAGTGGGGCCATGGGAAGGCCAATTGAAGGACCAAAAGAAGTTTGAAGCATGGAATCAGACATAGTGAAGAACACCATTGAGCTTGGAATGAAGAAGAGCGACAAAAAATAAAGGCACAGGACAACCAGGCTATGCATGGGCCCACGACCATGTGTTAATTGATAAATTTCATCCCCAAATCAGAGGGTTACATGGCAAGTTCGTGCCCTGACCCATGGTCGTGTACCCAGGCCGTGTACTGAGACACGGCCATGTGCTAGACGACTGCTGGAAGCCATCCATTGGAGGCCACGATCCACGACCAGGCCGTGGATGGGCCCATGGTCGTAGATTGACTGAATTTGTTCCTAATTCTCGATATCAAGATTGAATTTGTTAGGCTTAGCTTGATCCCTTGTAACGATGATAAATAAGGATTTCCCCCCAAGATGGAGGCACGTTTTACTCTGCTTAGGTTTGACATTGCTATTTTCTCTATGTTCTCATTAGAATTTTGTAATTTCATCTCCATTATAAATGAGTAATTCGCTTGTTTCTAGGATAGGGGCAATGCCCTTTTCCATTCATTAAATACTTGTTTCTACTTCTATTTCATTGAGTATTGTGATTTGAATCATTAAACTGATATTTTATTCGTGTGAATTATTTGGCCAACAAGTTACACCTCTTAGATATATTGGGAAAGGACCGAGAGGTGAACCCAACTATCCGATTATTCAGTTATTCAAATTAGAATCTTAAGTCACAAGAGTAGTCTTGGGATTCTCGGGGGTTTTCTAGGATTTCCCTTGGGTTGCTACAAAGCAATTGGATAGAAAGATCCAAATAAAGGATTTGATTGATAACCGTACCACGAGAGTAGGTGCAACTTCAATTGACTACACGTGTCGGAGCTCGAGAGAGGAAGACACATATCAAAGAGCAATTCACCCTCATGACCTAAAGTTCATGAAAAGAAGCAAAATCAATGATTTGCGAGTGTAAAGAAGGTAACCTTATACTGAGAACTTTTCCTAATCTAAGTCTTAATTATTTCATTGTTGTCATAATTTATTGCTATCAAGCCTTTCATTATTGTCAACTCTGTTTTAATCACATTTTGAGTTAAGAAATTAATTGCTAGAATTTAAGAAACTCTCCACTCCTCATGGGATCGATGTTTTTTATTACTTGACGACGAAATCATACACTTGTGATTTGCCCTATTATCCTACTTGTTATGAATAATCCTTTTAAAAAGGAAAATAACCAAAATAATTATATAGGCTCCACCAAACATGGATTCAAGTTGTTGTAAATGTTGGCAAAATCTACAATGAGGATAGTGGAACGATAACTACAATGAAGGTAGTCTAAGGTAGCTAGAACAAATGCCCTAAACCACTAATAAGAACTACAATCTCCAAATCCCATATAGGCAACAAAGTTTAACCATCCATGGCAGAGACAATCTCCAAGTTAAACACAATGGACAGAAGTAAGCAATGCTTAACCATTCATGGTAGAAGCTATCTCTAAGCTTAACCACCATAGACAGAAGCAAATAATGCTTAACCACCATGGACAAAAGCAAACAACACTTAACCATCCATTGCAGAACCCATCTCCAAACTTAACCACCATGAGCAGAAGCAGACTAACAAGAATGATGGTCATACAACAGGCAACACCAAAAACAAGGACCACATTTGAGGATTGATCTCCAATAAGGAAGAATTACAGAGCACCACCAACCACAAGCCACCATCATTTAACCAATAATCGGGACGACATCACAAGCGTCAAGAAGAAACTTGATAAACACAAGAACACAATCACCAACTCTAGCCAGATCACAATAGTCTAAACCACACAAGGTTTGAATCACTTCATTCTATACCCAACGCTCCCCTTCAAGTTGCAGCATCTACATCATACGCATCCAACGTATCACATATGGAGAGAAGAGAAAACCAACAATACTTGTGACGTAGATGACAACCAGAAATCCAAGATGGGCGACGCAGATTGAAGCTTTAACAAAATCGTGCAACAAGAACAAAACTAGAAAATAGGGAGAGATAACCAACATGCTAAAGAGGGAGGATAGAAGGATGATAAAACAATGGAAATGACAAGCCTTGAAAGTGAGATGACAATGACTAAAAAGTGAGCAACAAGGTGACAACTGTTAAACCAATCGGCAAAAGGATCACAAGTGACAAGACTAACCCTCGCTCAAGGCGAATACCATGACTCTGATACTATGTTGAAATTATAGTGTTAAAATATTGAAGGAGAAAACCGAATGCTCAAGATAGTAAATTGAATTGATAATATTGCGAATGATGGTGATATGATATTGTGATACAAACCTAGGTAATCAATTGCGGATAGCGAAGCATAGCGGTCGACCCCAAAAACACTATAGCGGGATGGCGGATAGCGGGATGACCGCTACAACTAAGGTTAAAATATAAGTAATTTATATCCTAAACATATAAATACACAAAGAAAACTTAAATACACAAAATTATATGTTATATCCTCCACATATAAATATACAAATACACCAAAAACATTAAAAATATAAGTAATTCATTCTCTTTATGTTTTGACAACAAAAAGAAACTCACAAAAGGAAGGGAAGGGGAAAATAAAAGGAAAAGAAAAAAATATAAGTAAGACATTAAGATGAAAGTGTTGACATGTAAAGAGGGAAACTAAAAATAAATTCACAGAAGGGGCAGAGGGAAAGGAAAGAGGAAGGGAGGAGAAATAGGGAAGAGAAGAAGGGAGGAGAAGAAGGGGAAGAAGTGTCACGTGACTTTTTTTTAGGTTAGTAGTCACGTGTCTTCTTAAAAGAAAGAAAGAGGAGTGTTTTATAAAAAAAACCTAAAAACCAATGCCATGTAATAAAAAGTAAGGACAAAATATTAACACTTATTTTATACTAATACTATATTCATAATTAAGAAAACAAATTATAAAAGATAAAAGAAGGTAATTTCAATCCGAAGAGATCTTCTAAGATACTTTAAACAAATATAAAATATAATCATCATAATATGAGATATATTTTCTCCATATCTATGTATCATCTATATATTCTCTATAATATAATTAAGATATTCTAAAATAATTTCATATAGTCTAATAGTAGGTAAAAGCAATCAACCAGCACATATACAACACCTGTGTTAGCAGCAAGATTTCGCTGGCAGAGACCTTCAAAGTCATCACATACATCCTTGATGTCTTCTATGTATTCCTTGGCCTCTTCGTAATCCCTTAGAAGTAAATTCCACTGCCATAGCATGAAAAATCATGAGATAACATATGTCAATTACATTTATCCTTTAACTTGACTCTCAGTCTCAAATATGAACTTGATTGCATTGCTTAATTTACCACCCAAGAAAGGTTATAGGCGTTGAACCAATTGTGGTTTATAGATATCGTATCTTCCTGAATGCAAAAGAGATAGCGTCAAATGATCAGATCACATCAAATATCCTGCACAGAATCATCTGATAATAAAGCCAGCATAGACTGAAATTTTGAGCAGGAAATCCATGTTTTCAATAGCCATGATAGTTTCCTATCCTAATTGTGTAGCTACCTTGCTTATACCATCTAATCTAATCAAAGAACTAACCATTATCTTAATGATTCGGATGGAAGTAATCATTGTGTCCTAGTGATTTTGACAGCTAACTCCTGTTAAATATGATGTTGCTTCCTTAAGAACATCATATTTAACGGAGATTCAATAAATCATACAAAATTTCCATTTGGATACAGAAAAATTATGAATTGCAGCAAGAGAGGCTTCTGACAATCTGCACAAACTAAGAAGCAAATGGTGCTGATACATTTTTTATGGGGCCAAAGAAAATGGGAACTTAAGTATGATTTACATGATAATTGTTTCTATTGGGTATATAAAATTATTCCTATTCTAACCCAAATGGGAATATAACAGCATTTCACATAGGTAACCAGAAAATACCAAATTATGAACTTGATGATACCAACCACTGGGAACAAATATAATTTCTCCCGCTTCTTGTGTACATTCTAACCAGATAGCCTGCATACATATACAAACCCACTGAAGGTTGAAGCACAAGTGTATTTGAATAAGATTTGAGGCTAGACGGAAACTAGAAATTTACCTTTTTAAAACCAGGAAATTTTGAGTCAGATACTTCATCAAAGATATTATATACACAGTTTTTCATATTCCTGAATAAAAGTTGACAAGTAAATAAAAAAGACAATAATCAAAGAATTCAGAGACAATGTCATTAATTTATTTTGCAAAAGATATGCATCCAAGCCTGTCAAATACAAGATGACTCTGGGAAGGATCTAGAAAAAGCCATCTCTTCTTTCCACAGACATTTGAGGACCAGCTATAGGACCTGAAAACATCGGCATGAAGAGGGGTCCAAGATCCTGCCAGAAGAAATGAAAGCTATGAGTTACCTGTAGGTTGTTCACCTATCTGTAAGGGGAGTATGGAATCATCTGATATTAATTGATACGACAATAATTTACTACACGACTACACCTATAATCAAACCTTTCACCCCCATGTAGACAAAACGATAGTCAGAGCTACATATTTCCTTGTTCTGTTGGCATGTGGTGGAATCTGTATGCATTCTGAAGTTGTCAAGATACAGGTTGAGCCAATCATCACAAAACAACATTGGAGTGATGTATGCTGCATATTCAGGATACTCCTGCCAGAGTGATGAAAGAAGAAATTAGTAAGCAATTTGTCATCTGTGCAAACAAGAATATATCACAAAACAGCTAGACTGTAATGGTAACGAGGACTCTCAGCACCAAAAGGACCAATAATCCTAGTCATTCATTAACTTCCATTTGCTCTTACATAGTGTGCCTATATAAAGAAGCCACAAGCTTACAACTTGATTATAGGAGCTTGCATTAGCAACAAAGCCAACAATTAGCAAAATAAACATCTAAAAACTCTACGTACAATTATGATTGATGCAAAACAGTACCAGTACAAATTCATTTGGACAAAAGCATTGATTAACAACCAAAACTAAATGAGAATGGTACAGCGACAATAATCAAAGATTCAAAGACTTTTCCCAATATGTGGAATCAACTACATGGATCAAACAACACCCTTGTGTTCTATCAAATCCAAATCTTCCGATAATCCATTTAAGTATAAGTATCTTCTAATGGCTCCACGTAAAGTTTTTCTACGTCGTCCTCTGCCTGTAAATGTTGGATTATCCTCATTATGATAACCTCTCCCAGCCAAAGATTCTATTGGTTTTCTTCCCACATGTATAAACCATTTTAAGCACAATTCTACCATCTTTTCCTTAATATGTGTCACTCCTACTTTCCCTCTAATACATTTGTCATTCATTGTTGATCTTATCTCTTCTTGCATGCACTGCATTTATTGCAACAATCTTGTCTCAGCCAGATTCATCTGATGACCTTGCTGGCACTTTATTGTGCAGCATTCTGTGCCATAGAGCATCACTAGTCTTATGGCTCTCTGGCAGAATTTCCATTTTTGTTTCATAGGTACCTTTGGATCACAAACACCTTGAGCATTCCTCCATTTCATTCACCTAGCAAGAATCCTATGACTTACATTTCCCTCAATTTCTCAATCATGTATGATAAAAGATAGCTCCAAGGCACCTAACTTGTGTGACTTGTGGGATGGTTAATTGAGAATTTAATTTTTTTGTCATCCACAACAGACCACTGTGGCTGATGACATGGATGATCCACATTACAATATAACAAAACCCGCATCATCCTAAGTTCGTGCATCATTCAGATTGATGATATGGATGATGACATCATTCAGAAAACATAAACCTTAACTTTCATAGTAAGTTTGGTATCCCCTTAAATAGGGGAGAAAAATTCAAGGATGAGTTTTGTCACCAATTTTTGGCACACAAAACTGACCCTACAAAGATAACTTAACACTTAGGAAAGATGCGATAGGCATTAATATCTGTCAGCCAATGGAGAATAGATGAAAAAGATAAAGACCTTTACAAAATGCCAATCCTTCAAATATGGTACAGAGTGATCATTACTTGTATGATTTTCATTATTGCACTGAACTGCAGAACCCTCCACTCGAAGGCAATGTTCTACAAAATCAGAGACCGACATCTCCTCTCTTTTCTGATCAGTAAATTCTCTCATGTCACAATCTGCAACCTTCACGTAACAAATGCCATTTATTTTAATTTCATTATAGAGTTTGAGAATTTGAGTACAATCAGTCACAATCACCAATCTATTATTATATGGGTCGCAAATGATTGGATTATGATGGATGGGAGAACCCAGGTATTCAGAAGTCACATTGGACTTCGTTTAATCCAAGTCGAGATGGTAAGATCCATTAAGGGGTTAAAGTTATCTCATTGCTTATTTTTTCGATTTATGTTACTTGAATTCGAGAACTTGTTTATCAAACTTTTACTAGTAAGGCCAACAAACATTGTAAGAAAATATTATCAAAACATTCAACCCATCCATAACCTAACTCAATGAATACATCCAATCATTCATTTAGGGTCTGCTTGTGAGTTGGGTCTTAGAGGGGAAAGAAATGAAATGTAAGGCTTCAAAGTCAACCAGAACTGTTATTTCATAGCTCTCCATCATTTCCCTTCCAAAAACCAACTCGCAAATTGGTCTTTAGGGTCCATTTGCAAGTTGGGTTTTAGAGAGAAACGAAGGGAAATGGAAGGAGTATATTAATTCATGACGTTAAAGCTTTCATTTTCCGGGAATCATAAGGTGGTCTGATGGTGAAGAGGGCGGTCGTAAGGAATGGAGTGCAGGAGGTTGGGTGCAGGAGGTTGAGGGTGGAGTCTCACCCACAACAAAATACTAACAACTAACATACTAACAATTGCCTATACAAAAAAAAAGCTTTCATTTTCCATTTTTCCCCTTCCATAACCCAAATCTCAAAAAGACATTGAATGGACATACATTCAAAACATCCATTTTTAAAATCATAAAAAAAAAACAAGATACAACAGAAGCATGATATTCCAGAACCAAGAGTGCAAACAAAAACCAACATGTTTTTGAATGAAAAGAAACAGTGATTACCTGAACTTCAGAAGCCCCAAAGTGAGAAGAGAAAAAATGAAAATTGGGTTGGCCAAGAGGAGTGACCCAATCAACACAAGCTCTCCAATGAAGAAGGTCCATTAATCCAGTGACCACAACAGGGTCATTCTTGTCCATATATCTCTTTGCAAATTCAGTGTAACTCAATTCCTTCCCATTCACTTTCTCTATTTTTCCTTTTACGTTGATACCCATTAACAATGAATTCACAACCTGCTTTCTTCTCAGAATTAGTTTGCCTTTTTCTACTGATTGTAATTTGTAAGTGAGATTTTTGGCTGAATAGGAAGAAACAGAAAGCAAAATTTGTCAACATCCTACAGAAATATATTTGGTTGGGTTGGGCTGGTGTCACTTAGTTACTACTACCTACCAAAGCCAGCCTACCGTGGTCCATGGAGAAGCACATTCTTTAGATGTATAAATATATATATATATATATATACGGACAATAATTTAAAAGTTTTTTACACTATAATTGTATCATTTAAATGAAAAGTGAATAATACTGATTGCATAAAAAAATTTACATTATCAATATATAGATATTATTCTATTTTTTTCTTACTTTCTAATCCTTATTTTCTTGCACCCAAAAATGAAACTGTGCCAAAAAAGAAGTAGGATATAAGGATCAAAACCAAAAAAATAAAACTTATATGAACTAAAAATTAAAAGTAGATAAATTTTAACGGATCAAAAACATATTTAAGTTTACATGATATATAAATTTTGATTTTTTAGCTTTTGCATAGACATGTCTGTATAATATATAGGTCAATCAGAATAAAACTCGATTTGCATTCTTCCATATCTTTATCTCTTTATTTACTGTTACATTTGTATTTGCATTTGCATTAATATTTTTGTACTTGATAGTTTTCATTGCCATTATTATATATGGTTTTCTCTGCCTTTTCTAATTGAAATGTTTGAAAATATATAATAAGTCAAAAGCATTTAAAAAGTTCAAGAATCCATAAAGGGTAATATATATATATATATATATATATATATTATTTTATGAAGGAAACCATAATAATACTAAGTACAAGAGGAAAAATAATAAAAAATAGAGTTTAATATTTATGTATCGTTAATATAAAGCTTTTTACACCGTTGATATATTATTCATCTATAATATTTATGTTTAAATGTTAATAATGATTAATATATGAATAATGAATGATGATATATTGAGTGTTAAAAATCCATATAACTATAAGAAACAAAAATATAAGGGAACCCAATTACAAATTTATTTTAGGGATCCATTTTAATTTTTTAAAACTAGAGTGAATACGAGGTAATTAAATTTATAAAAAGACATTTTAGACATCTAGAAGAAAAAAAAGAGACTAAAATGAATTAATGATTTTTTCATTTCTCCCTCTAAAACCAACCTTCATTCAAAATCTTCCATCCTATTTCCATCCATCACTACCAAATTGTAAACCATAAATCTAAACATGACCCAGTCTCTGCAAATGAAGATGGTTAATATTGTCACTACAACCTACAAACACATCTCCTTCTTAGACTATACGACTTGAACACTTTCTCCTCTTTTCTAATCAAATCCCTCCATTCACCCCAACCAAAAACTCTAAAAGTTTCTCACTCTCAAGGGCACACTCCAAAAACTTCGTTGCTTAAGGGTTCGCTTGCGATTTGAGACTTCAGGGGCATGAAATACTTGTGAGATGCCTTTCATTTTCTATCCATAATCCAACTCGTTTCTGAGTTGGATTTATGAGGGGGAGAAATGGAGAAGGAAGATTTCAGTCAACGAAATACACTTGGGAGATGACGCTTAAATCTTTCATTTTCATTCCCTCACATCTAAAACCTAACTCATTTCTGAATTGGGTTTTTGAGTAGAAAGAATAGAGAAGGAAGACTTTAGATCAATGAAATACATTTGGGAGATGACTCTTAAACATTTCATTTCCTTTCCCTCACATCTAAAACCTAACTCAATAGTCTATTTGTGAGTTGATTTCTGGAGAGCAAGGGAGGGAAAGAGAAAGGTTTGTGAGCCATCACATAATCTTGTAACATAGATCTCAAGGCCTTCCATTCCATTCATTCACATCCATAAAACAACTCGCAAACGAGCCATAAGAGTCTATTTGTGAAATGAGTTTGAATAGTTGAGGAAAGGAAATATTTTGGATCCCAGAAATACAATGCGAGATGGATCTGAAGCCTTTGTTCCTCTTCAAAATTCAACTTGCAAATAGACTCTAATATACAAGCTACAGGGTTTATATATTGTTATGTCACTCTGTACATGCTTATGCACTTTTTTATAGTTAAACTAGATTAACTTAAAGCTAAACTAAGGCAGACTGAAGATACTTTGATTAAAGCACATGCAGGCAGGTACTCAATAAATTCATTTGTTTGTTGCAAGTGATTTAATATGTTAGTGCTGGCAATTAAAAAAAGATGTGGAACTATTTGTTTGTTTTTTCTTTCGCAATGCTTTGATTCATGTCAATGTGTTGTATGTTATTTTCTTTGCAACAATTTTTGGTCGAACATTGGTTATGTGACTTAGGAAGAGGTAGAACATGATTCTGACCTTTCCTAAATGGTTTGAAATCGCCACAACGTTTTTTGCAATTAAAACGTA
This sequence comes from Lupinus angustifolius, assembly GCF_001865875.1. Taxonomy (NCBI): domain Eukaryota; kingdom Viridiplantae; phylum Streptophyta; class Magnoliopsida; order Fabales; family Fabaceae; genus Lupinus; species Lupinus angustifolius. The sequence continues at coordinate 326,804 of NW_017723019.1, forward strand.
TAAAAATCTCTTTAGCTCATAATTTGGAAAATATGGTCTTTGAATCAAGGTTTTCAACTCGAGAGTCAATTATGGGTCGAAGAAAATATTATCACCTTGTTCGTCCATAATAAAATGGTACCATCACTAATTGAATGTATTAATTATACACTTAAATTTATTATATTAAAAAAACTTATTTTGATTAATAGATTTGTTTTCTTTTTATATATACTTTGAAAGGTAATTTAACAATTATTATTCGTTTACACATTTCAAGATAGTGAAGTAATATCACTAATATCATCATTGTATCTCAATTTAAAGGGATATATTGTTTATTAAATTACTTGGCTATCAACTTCTAGAGAGTGGAGTAAAAGTTCTAATTGCATCACATTTCAGCTTAAAGGGACAACTCTATACTAAAAAAAGTTCAATATTTAAAAAATATTTTTTTTTACAATATTCTACAAGCATGCGATTGTTAATATTTTATGTGTAAAGTTTTTAATAGATATTGATATATGTTATGTCTTTAAGAATAAACTTTTAATATTAACTACATTCACATGTCTGATAATTGATCTAAATTTAATAAAAAAAATTCAAAGGGAGAATGAGAAGTATTATAAGAAAGTGAAAGTTGAGATAATAAATGAAATTGAAAGCAAAAAACATAATTTTTGAATATTTGTTGTTTAGATGGATTGTATATCTACCCAAATGGATATATCCATAAATATTCATTGGATATAATGGGTGGATTCAAATCCATCTATTACTAAAATTATTCATTGAATTATATCCATTTAAATTCATTAGCTCTAATAAATGGATTTAAATATATTAATTTTCTTGGATTTAGATGAATAATGGATAATTTTGTCACCTCTAGGTATATGTAATAGTTGACAATACATGACATGGTGGTAGGGAATGAATGGGTGCAGAGAAATAACGGGGAGACAAGAGTATCCACTTGACGATGCGACATGAGTTCCACATATTGAAAAAAGGAGGTGGCCCAATTCCCGAGTATTACCTTTTGGGTTTTTCTTTTTCTACCATTTTGGCTTCTAGGTGTGTTTTGTGTCTAGATTTTCCTTATATTTGTAGGTGAACCCTGGACATATTTTTATTTAAGAGTGAATTCCTACATTTATGAGTCCACAATGACTTATTAAACAAGTTTAAAATATTTTTTTATTTTAATTTATTAAAAACTAAAAAATGGGGTAATTATGAATTCCCTAATTATTTGCTACCTTAAACTGATTCTAATTGCAATTATTATTACCTTATTTTAATTATTATACCCAATTAAATTGATGTCAAATTTATTTGATAAAATGTGTAATTATTTAAAGTTTCTAATTTCAATATGATCACATTTTCAGTTGTAATTATTTTTTTATTTTATTTTTGAAATATATGAAAATAATGGCCAAATAAAATTGGATGTTCACAACTATTATTCTTCACTTGTTGTTTCCATAATATCAAGCAAAGTGAGGTTTGAGCATTATTCTAATAAGTAACAAGTAAATAAATAAATGTCAATTTTGTAAAAAAAAAAAAGGCTAGTGAAGATGCTAGTACATCATGCTTGAAACACAAAAAACATAATTGAGATTGTAGGTCGAAGTATTTTTGGATCTCATGAGACATAGATTTAAAACGAGAATGTAGGTCGGGATAGTGCTAGATCTCTGAGATATAAATTAATTGAGAATGTAGGTTGGGGTATTATCAAATCTTTGAGACAAAATTAAAAGGAGAATCATGTCGAGGTATTTTAGGATCTCGGAGATAAAAATAAAAATGAGAATGCTATTTAGGGTACTGCTAGATCTCAGAGACATAAATTAAAATTCAAGCCAGGCTCGGGGACCTGGTAAGTACGAATTTTTACACATGACGTTCGGGTATCATGTAAGTATGAATTTTAAACATGTCAAACTCGAGGATATGATAAGAATGAATTTGAAACACGTCAGACTCAATACTTAGTATGAATATAATTTTTGCACATGAGGTTGGAGGCATGGTAAGAATGAATTTTAATCACATTGGGATCAGGGGCCTGATAAGAATGAATTTTAATCACATCAGAATTGGGGACCTAATAAATTTTAATCACATCAGACTCGAGGCCTGGAAATAGAGATTTAAAGAACATCAGACTCAAGGATCTAGAATGCGAGATTTAAAACAAATCATACACGAGGATATGGGAAGTAGGATTTAAACTACATTAATCATGTGGACCTGGGAAGAATGATTTAAAACACATCAGGAATGAGGAACTAAAAAACATGTATTTTGAAGCATGTAAAGTAATGGTATTAACGTTGGAGAGTTTTGTTATTTATTCTGAAGAAAATCTTGCTCTGGACCTTGTCATTGTTTTGATGAAGACATCAAGATCACACAAAAAGAAGGAAAAATGAAGAATATTTTCGCAATATTTGGTGATCTTTTTACTCTATTTTGTTTTGGAGTTATTATTTGGTGATCTTTCTGCAATATTTTCGCTGCATAACATTCTAATATCAAAACAAAAAAAATTAACCATCACTTCGTACAACTAAGTCACCCTCTCTTAGTTCCTGAAATTTCAATAATTGAAGATGATAATTGATTAACATTCCTAGTGTAATCGATTAATTTCAAAACAGAGGAGATGTGTAACCGATTACTCACCTGGAGTAACCAATTACATTGCGCAATATTTAAAGGTTTTTCTCCATTTTTCAAATTTCATCTTCCTCATTTCAACTTCTTCAAACCATGGTAACCCCCGCACGATATCGAAAAACTGTCATACTCAACCATTTTGAGTCTATTCATATCATAGTTTCATTTCCAAACATGTTGCAACCTTCATTTTCGTGTTTGATGTCTTAAATCAATAACCCTCAATTCTCAAAATCCTAAAACCTAGTTTCTCAAAATCTTCAATTTCATGGCTTCAACTTCCAAAACCAAGAAACAATTAACCAATGTGGCTCCAAGGTGACAACAAACCTCTTTCGAGACTAATCCATTGGACTTGGCCCGACTTCTTTCTAACGAGGAACAATGCAAGGTGTTCACAGAGAATTTTATGCAGAAATCCATTTTCACTCCAAAATTTGGTAAGTTACATTCTTTTCAGTCTGATGATTTCATTTTCCCCACCCTTCTTAGGGAACAAAACTTGTTTAACTTCTGTCAAATGTACTATGCCTACTACCCAGAACTTGTAAGGGTATTTTACTGCAATTTGACTTTCAAGAAGAATAAACTATTATCATTTATCAAAGGCAAGGATCTTGCCATAGATTTTCGAACTTTAAGTTCAGTTTGAGATAACATACCATACATAGGGACTATAGTAGAATCAGACTTACAGTGTGATGACTTAGAAGGGTATAACAAATAAGATTTCTACTACTCTATGTGTAGATATTCTAAGAGAGAAATTGAATTGCGTAAGCAATGGGCCATAGGTGATACTGTGAAAAATAGAAATATTCTTTATGTTGGATATTTAAACCTAGATGACTGTTTGCTTCATTACTTTATTATTTACATCATAGTTCCAAAAATTTCAAATCATTCGCAACTTAACGATATGGAACTACAACTGATGTATGCTATTAAGTATAATGTCCCGATAAATTTGACATTGATAGTAATAAGACAAATGTGGGCCTTCATACGTGATTTTGGACCCTTACCTTATACTATCATCATAAATTCCATTTTTGAGAATTTTGGTGTATCTCTTGTTGGAGAGTCGAAGGTCATACTAGATGCTTAGGAAAATAAGATCGATGTGGGTGTCATCCACAAAATGGGATTCTTTCGAAATACCACTAATATGATTTATAAGCATCATGCTGATCATGAGACTGCTCAATCTGAAAATCCTTCTGCTGACCCTCCTACTCAACAACCCTCTTCGTTCCATGCTAAGTCATCATCATATGGTTTCATACCTTCCAATCAAATAGTTATGAACGAATAATTCTCACTTCGAGGCTACATCACCAGAAGAATGGGTTTTCTTGATGTTGCCAATCAACAAGTTCAAGCATAACTTCGTAGATTGTCAAATCAATTGGACTATATGGATTTGGATGTTAAGTGTGCTGAGCCAGACTCGCAGAGTAGTTTGACTAGGATTTGCATAGTTTGTTTGTTTTGATGTTGTTGCTATTGAAGTTATTGGATGTGTTGTTATGAATTTGTTTATATTTTTTGTCTTGTATGAACTGATTATGCTTTACTTTTGGTTAATAATATGGTATTTCAGTTATCTCATCATCGTATGACATTTCATATTCTTAAAAGTTCATATTATTTTTGCTAAATTTGGACATTGGCTTCAAAATAAGTCAACATATCTTGTTACCCTTTTAGTATATATAAGCATATATATTCAGCTGGAAACCTAACTTTTCCTTCTTTTTGATGAAGTCAATGTGAAGAAGATCTTGCTCCTGACCTTGGCACAGTTTTGATGAAGACAGCAACATCATGTAAAAGAAGAAAAGGAAGAATACTTATGAAGACAATGAAGACAAAGCTTCAAGAATTTAGAATCTATGTCTTTAGGTACTTCTATCCTTATATACAATTAGTAGTAATGCTCAAAAGTATTTTAAAAGAAAATTGCTAAACACAAGTATAAATGAAAACAATTTTCAAAATGATGTGTAATAGGTTACTAGATCTAAGTAACAGGTTACTGTGGCTAAGTAACAGGTTATCATAACTAAGTAATAGGTTACATGAGTGAGAAACAAGTTATCCAACAAGTTGATCAGGGAAATCGATTACACCTTTTACTTAACCGATTACACAACACGGTAAACAATTACTATGTTGGACAGATCAATTGGGTAATTGATTACAATCTGTGAGTAATCGATTACACCCTGTGAAAATCAATTACTCAAATGGACAAAATGTTTGGGTAATCAATTACTGAGAGTCGTTGCATTAGTTTTCAAATTCAAACTACACAGCTTTCAACCCAAACGAAATAGTTTCATTCCAATCAATTCCTACATTTTCATAGAGTTGTTTTGGCTTATTGGAAAGTCTATATAAATGTATTGAAACTCAAAATTCACAACATATAACTCACTTACACAATCTATACCTTTATGAAATACTTGCTCTACACTTCTTGCAACTTGTTCATAACTTTCAGAACATATTTTCTGAAGTTGCCTTAAGTGTTGTTCCATGTTATTCAAACCTTCTGAGCATTAGTACTTAAGTATAAAAAGAGTTATTGGATTGCAAGAGTTTATAGTTTCAAATATTTTAAAGACAATCATTGCCATAGTTAACGTTTTCTTCATTCAAAGTATTGAATTACTTTCTTCACAAGGGTGTGATAAGAAAGGGGATAGAGTCTCTTGGAAATGGTTTTTTTCAAAGAGTGAGTAAGGTACAAGAAAATCTCGGGGTGAGAAACTATAATTGCTACTCTTAATATATAATGATGAAATCTCTTGTGCTGCAAGAGTACTAGATGTAGCCTTTGGTAGGCAAGAAGGTGAACCAATATAAAATCTCTGTGTACTCTCTTCTCCCTTAACTCCTTAAATTTACTTGATATTTTCTACATAACTTTTTCGTGCTATTAACTCTTGATTTTTGCAGAAAAATATGTCCTAATTTTTAAACAACTAATTTACTCCCTCTTAGTTACCATCTCAGTCTTACAGTCAAAAGGGAGAGAAAAGTTGGAGTTTGTACTTTTATGTGAAAATTTATTTCAAGCACAATTTTAAACACAAAGGGGAGCGTACATAATAAACATTGTCAAACTTATGAAGTAGGTTGATATGCTAATCTCAGAAAATCTACATTTTCAAAAGGTGTTGGTTTGTCATCATCAAAAAGAGAGAGATTGTGAAGAAGATCTGCTCCTGACATTGACACAATTTTGATAAAGACAACAAGATCACACAAAAAGATGGAAAAGGAAGAAGATCAAGCTTCAAATAGAGTCTAAGTCTTCAATAGGTACTTATATCTTTTACACTCTATATGATTAGTTATCAAAGCTCATATGAAATTCAAAATCTATTTTGAAATGAAATTAAAAACACTTGTACAAAGTAAAACAAATTTCAAAAAGCTAAAGTAATAAGTTACTTGACCTGAATAACATGTTACTAGACCCAGGTAACAGGTTACTGGGACTATATGACAGTGAGTAACAGGTTACTGAGACTATGTATGAGGTTACCTGACTGAGTAAAAAGTTACCCAACAACTTTTACACAATTTAACCGATTACTGCATTGCAGTAACTGATTATTTCTCAGATAGAGAGTTTGGGTAATCGATTATATTGTGGTACAACTGATTACACAGAGTTGTTATAACTAGATTTTGAAATCAAAACTTGACAACTTTCGTTCAAACTCAATGGGTTTCATTCCAATCATGTCCCAAATTTATGGAAGGGTATATTGGCTGATTGGAAGCCCATTTATATGCATTAAGACTCTCATTTGAAAAGGACTTAATACACAAATTACTCACAAACTTTCAAATACAATTCTCTACGCTTTTGTTCTAAATTTTCATATTCTTTCTGAAATTGCTTCACGTGCAAAGTTCTAAAGTTTTCAAACTTAATTAATTTCAAGAGTATTGTATACTAAGTATATTGAGTAAGAGGATTGCAATTTATAGAATTGATATATCTTGTAAAGACAATCTTGCCATAAAATTTATTCTTCAAAACTTGTTGTAAACTTTTCATCACAAGAGTGTGGTGAGAAGGGGAAAGAGAGTACTTGAGAAGGTTCATTTCCAAGGGTGTTAGGTATTTGTCAATATGTAAGATACAAGGAGTCTCAGGGAGAGAAATTATAATTACAACTCAAGATATCTAGTAAAGAAATATCTTGTGCTGCAAGAGTACTGGACGTAGCCTTTGGTGAACAAGAATGTGAACCAGTATAAAAATTATGTATTCTTTCTCTCTTCTCTCTACTCTATCTCTTTAGTTTTGGAGTTATTATTTGGTAGTCTTTCTACAATATTTTCATTACATAACATTCTGATATCAAAGCAGAAAAATTGACCATCACTTTGTACAACTAATTCACTCCCTCTTAGTTGTCATCTAATACTTACATTTATGATGCAAGATGATTCTTATCATGCTTTGAATGAAGAAAACACTGTCATGTATGAGATGAGTAATGAATGTAATGGAATACAGGGTAATACCCATGCACAAATGTCATAGTGTGATACACATGATTTTCTTTTTCTTTTGGGATGATATAAAATATATCAATTTATATTTTATGGACTCGACTGAAATGCGATCCTTGTTGACCATTGTTGACTAGGATGACCAAGCGATGATTGCCTACCATTTTCCCTAATTTCATCTTGACAAAAACGATTAAATCCAAAAATACCGCCCCAATGTATGTTTTCTTGGAATTTATTTCCAAAGAGATGAAAGTGCTCTAATTTAATGTCCTTGAATAACTCCTCGACCATGTTGATCACCAAATTGCTAGAGTGTGCCTATTCTTTTTCATTCAAAGGAAAGAAGTTGCCTTGAATTCCTTAACTGATAGAGGACAATAGTAAGACTTAACCATGAGAGTGTTCACTTAATTTTCCCTAATTTTTACCACGAATTCAAGATGTAGGTACTTATAAGGAATTCTCTCTTTTTCTATGATATTATGTCGCATTTGCAAGTTTTCGACTTAGCATCGCTCTCCATTTCTAGACTGCCGCATTATTTTTCAGCCTAATATTATTCTTTTTTTTTTGTTTATCTTGTTGTTGTTTTTATTGTTTGTAAACAACCTTAGGGAAAACTGCCACAATTCGAAATTTTGGATACCGTCCTTCATGTAACATTTGCAATTTTCTATTTTTTTATGTTTAAGTGAAAAGTTGGGTGTATTTTTATAGAATTATCTTAAGATTTTTTAAATGATTATTATGTCTTTTGAATTATTATCGAATAAGTTTATGATTTTTGTTATGTAAAAATAAGTTATTTTTATTGGTTATCTCACAACCAAGTGAATCAATATTTTTAAAAAGTGGGGTTTTTGTATCAAACATAGTATTTTAAATATATTTTGAATTATAAATATTATTATTAAATTATTTATAATTTTAGAAGTACTTACATGAGACTTTGCATTACACATATTTTATAAGTATATATCTTTTTGATAATAATTTACCAACTAATATTTCCTATATTATTTATATATACTAGTGTGTACAGGCACTTCGTACAGTACCTGCTGGTGAATATTATGTGATACTATATATTCAATTTTTATATATTATATTTTTTTGTATTTATGATAATGTTTAATTTAAGGTGAGATATGTGGTTAATTAATGTATTGATGGTAATTGCTTAGGATTATATAGTTTTTTTGTAAAAATTAAATAATGTTAAGGGCAATATAGGAAATAAAAATTACACCATGAAGGAAGTTATTTCAAGTTTTGGGTTTATATATAGTACTATTGTGTACAGGCACTTCATGCCTGCCGGCGAATATTGTGTGATACTATATATTCAATTTTTATATATTTCATTTTTTGAATTAAAATGTATTTGTTGTGTTCGGTGTACTTTATATTATATTTTTGTGTGATTATGATAATGTTTAATTTAAGGTGAGATATGTGGTTAATTAATGTATTGGTGGTAGTTGCTTAGGATTATATAGTTTTTTTGTAAAAATTAAATAATGTTAATGGCAAAATGGGGAATGAAAATTACACCCTAGGGAAAAGTTATTTCAAGTTTTGGTTTTATATATAGTATAAATTACAACAATATCTTCCTTTTAACTTTTGTTAGATTGGTTATATTTATCATCAAGTTTACAGTAAATATCATAATGATAATACGACACTTTTGTATCGTTATCTTTTTATATTTATAATATATTATTACGTATCTTCTATTTCTTATCCGTAACTCTACAATATTTATCATACCTTTTAATTAATTTTATCCTTTTATTCCTTTATTCTTTTATCCTTTTACCTTCAACTCCACTATTCTTATTTTATATATATTAGCGTGTCGACCAACATTCTGTGTCGGTCACCCACATTCTTATTGTTTTATATAGAATGTATCATATTCATTTTATATTATTCTAAAAATAAATAAATATAAAAAATGCAATATATAAAGCAGTGTTATTAAACTCGGACCGGTTAATGACTCGGTCAGGGTACTGGGTCAATGAGTCACTGGTCCAACCACTGGGTCAATGGTTGGACCGATTTACTCATTTTACATTAAAATTCTAAAAATTAATGATACTGTATAACAACATTTAATAATTG